>NW_027143774.1:0-48806 GCF_026170545.1 Melanerpes formicivorus
CTGTAAAATGCTTGATTTCGAGAGTGAGCGAAACTAATGAAAACATTGTTGGGGTAAAACCTAAAGGGAAAGACCTAGCACCAAATCCAATTTGCCATCTGATCTAACTTCTGGAGGCAGTCAAAATGAGCCTTAGAATTCTTCCCTACCTTATTCCTGTGCTGAGATACAGGCTGCTCCAACCTGCTGTAAAATGCTTGATTTCGAGAGTGAGCGAAACTAATGAAAACATTGTTGGGGTAAAACCTAAAGGGAAAGACCTAGCACCAAATCCAATTTGCCATCTGATCTAACTTCTGGAGGCAGTCAAAATTGAGCCTTAGAATTCTTCCCTACCTTATTCCTGTGCTGAGATACAGGCTGCTCCAACCTGCTGTAAAATGCTTGATTTCGAGAGTGAGCGAAACTAATGAAAACATTGTTGGGGTAAAACCTAAAGGGAAAGACCTAGCACCAAATCCAATTTGCCATCTGATCTAACTTCTGGAGGCAGTCAAAATGAGCATTTGAATTCTTCCCTACCTTATTCCTGTGCTGAGATACAGGCTGCTCCAACCTGCTGTAAAATGCTTGATTTCGAGAGTGAGCGAAACTAATGAAAACATTGTTGGGGTAAAACCTAAAGGGAAAGACCTAGCACCAAATCCAATTTGCCATCTGATCTAACTTCTGGAGGCAGTCAAAATGAGCCTTAGAATTCTTCCCTACCTTATTCCTGTGCTGAGATACAGGCTGCTCCAACCTGCTGTAAAATGCTTGATTTCGAGAGTGAGCGAAACTAATGAAAACATTGTTGGGGTAAAACCTAAAGGGAAAGACCTAGCACCAAATCCAATTTGCCATCTGATCTAACTTCTGGAGGCAGTCAAAATGAGCCTTAGAATTCTTCCCTACCTTATTCCTGTGCTGAGATACAGGCTGCTCCAACCTGCTGTAAAATGCTTGATTTCGAGAGTGAGCGAAACTAATGAAAACATTGTTGGGGTAAAACCTAAAGGGAAAGACCTAGCACCAAATCCAATTTGCCATCTGATCTAACTTCTGGAGGCAGTCAAAATGATCCTTAGAATTCTTCCCTACCTTATTCCTGTGCTGAGATACAGGCTGCTCCAACCTGCTGTAAAATGCTTGATTTCGAGAGTGAGCGAAACTAATGAAAACATTGTTGGGGTAAAACCTAAAGGGAAAGACCTAGCACCAAATCCAATTTGCCATCTGATCTAACTTCTGGAGGCAGTCAAAATGATCCTTAGAATTCTTCCCTACCTTATTCCTGTGCTGAGATACAGGCTGCTCCAACCTGCTGTAAAATGCTTGATTTCGAGAGTGAGCGAAACTAATGAAAACATTGTTGGGGTAAAACCTAAAGGGAAAGACCTAGCACCAAATCCAATTTGCCATCTGATCTAACTTCTGGAGGCAGTCAAAATGATCCTTAGAATTCTTCCCTACCTTATTCCTGTGCTGAGATACAGGCTGCTCCAACCTGCTGTAAAATGCTTGATTTCGAGAGTGAGCGAAACTAATGAAAACATTGTTGGGGTAAAACCTAAAGGGAAAGACCTAGCACCAAATCCAATTTGCCATCTGATCTAACTTCTGGAGGCAGTGAAAATGAGCCTTAGAATTCTTCCCTACCTTATTCCTGTGCTGAGATACAGGCTGCTCCAACCTGCTGTAAAATGCTTGATTTCGAGAGTGAGCGAAACTAATGAAAACATTGTTGGGGTAAAACCTAAAGGGAAAGACCTAGCACCAAATCCAATTTGCCATCTGATCTAACTTCTGGAGGCAGTCAAAATGATCCTTAGAATTCTTCCCTACCTTATTCCTGTGCTGAGATACAGGCTGCTCCAACCTGCTGTAAAATGCTTGATTTCGAGAGTGAGCGAAACTAATGAAAACATTGTTGGGGTAAAACCTAAAGGGAAAGACCTAGCACCAAATCCAATTTGCCATCTGATCTAACTTCTGGAGGCAGTCAAAATAGCCTTAGAATTCTTCCCTACCTTATTCCTGTGCTGAGATACAGGCTGCTCCAACCTGCTGTAAAATGCTTGATTTCGAGAGTGAGCGAAACTAATGAAAACATTGTTGGGGTAAAACCTAAAGGGAAAGACCTAGCACCAAATCCAATTTGCCATCTGATCTAACTTCTGGAGGCAGTCAAAATGAGCCTTAGAATTCTTCCCTACCTTATTCCTGTGCTGAGATACAGGCTGCTCCAACCTGCTGTAAAATGCTTGATTTCGAGAGTGAGCGAAACTAATGAAAACATTGTTGGGGTAAAACCTAAAGGGAAAGACCTAGCACCAAATCCAATTTGCCATCTGATCTAACTTCTGGAGGCAGTCAAAATGATCCTTAGAATTCTTCCCTACCTTATTCCTGTGCTGAGATACAGGCTGCTCCAACCTGCTGTAAAATGCTTGATTTCGAGAGTGAGCGAAACTAATGAAAACATTGTTGGGGTAAAACCTAAAGGGAAAGACCTAGCACCAAATCCAATTTGCCATCTGATCTAACTTCTGGAGGCAGTCAAAATGAGCCTTAGAATTCTTCCCTACCTTATTCCTGTGCTGAGATACAGGCTGCTCCAACCTGCTGTAAAATGCTTGATTTCGAGAGTGAGCGAAACTAATGAAAACATTGTTGGGGTAAAACCTAAAGGGAAAGACCTAGTACCAAATCCAATTTGCCATCTGATCTAACTTCTGGAGGCAGTCAAAATGAGCCTTAGAATTCTTCCCTACCTTATTCCTGTGCTGAGATACAGGCTGCTCCAACCTGCTGTAAAATGCTTGATTTCGAGAGTGAGCGAAACTAATGAAAACATTGTTGGGGTAAAACCTAAAGGGAAAGACCTAGCACCAAATCCAATTTGCCATCTGATCTAACTTCTGGAGGCAGTCAAAATGATCCTTAGAATTCTTCCCTACCTTATTCCTGTGCTGAGATACAGGCTGCTCCAACCTGCTGTAAAATGCTTGATTTCGAGAGTGAGCGAAACTAATGAAAACATTGTTGGGGTAAAACCTAAAGGGAAAGACCTAGCACCAAATCCAATTTGCCATCTGATCTAACTTCTGGAGGCAGTCAAAATGAGCCTTAGAATTCTTCCCTACCTTATTCCTGTGCTGAGATACAGGCTGCTCCAACCTGCTGTAAAATGCTTGATTTCGAGAGGTGAGCGAAACTAATGAAAACATTGTTGGGGTAAAACCTAAAGGGAAAGACCTAGCACCAAATCCAATTTGCCATCTGATCTAACTTCTGGAGGCAGTCAAAATGATCCTTAGAATTCTTCCCTACCTTATTCCTGTGCTGAGATACAGGCTGCTCCAACCTGCTGTAAAATGCTTGATTTCGAGAGTGAGCGAAACTAATGAAAACATTGTTGGGGTAAAACCTAAAGGGAAAGACCTAGCACCAAATCCAATTTGCCATCTGATCTAACTTCTGGAGGCAGTCAAAATGAGCCTTAGAATTCTTCCCTACCTTATTCCTGTGCTGAGATACAGGCTGCTCCAACCTGCTGTAAAATGCTTGATTTCGAGAGTGAGCGAAACTAATGAAAACATTGTTGGGGTAAAACCTAAAGGGAAAGACCTAGCACCAAATCCAATTTGCCATCTGATCTAACTTCTGGAGGCAGTCAAAATGAGCCTTAGAATTCTTCCCTACCTTATTCCTGTGCTGAGATACAGGCTGCTCCAACCTGCTGTAAAATGCTTGATTTCGAGAGTGAGCGAAACTAATGAAAACATTGTTGGGGTAAAACCTAAAGGGAAAGACCTAGCACCAAATCCAATTTGCCATCTGATCTAACTTCTGGAGGCAGTCAAAATGAGCCTTAGAATTCTTCCCTACCTTATTCCTGTGCTGAGATACAGGCTGCTCCAACCTGCTGTAAAATGCTTGATTTCGAGAGTGAGTGAAACTAATGAAAACATTGTTGGGGTAAAACCTAAAGGGAAAGACCTAGCACCAAATCCAATTTGCCATCTGATCTAACTTCTGGAGGCAGTCAAAATGAGCCTTAGAATTCTTCCCTACCTTATTCCTGTGCTGAGATACAGGCTGCTCCAACCTGCTGTAAAATGCTTGATTTCGAGAGTGAGCGAAACTAATGAAAACACTGTTGGGGTAAAACCTAAAGGGAAAGACCTAGCACCAAATCCAATTTGCCATCTGATCTAACTTCTGGAGGCAGTCAAAATGATCCTTAGAATTCTTCCCTACCTTATTCCTGTGCTGAGATACAGGCTGCTCCAACCTGCTGTAAAATGCTTGATTTCGAGAGTGAGCGAAACTAATGAAAACATTGTTGGGGTAAAACCTAAAGGGAAAGACCTAGCACCAAATCCAATTTGCCATCTGATCTAACTTCTGGAGGCAGTCAAAATGATCCTTAGAATTCTTCCCTACCTTATTCC
Organism: Melanerpes formicivorus; assembly: GCF_026170545.1. NCBI lineage: Eukaryota > Metazoa > Chordata > Aves > Piciformes > Picidae > Melanerpes > Melanerpes formicivorus. The sequence continues at coordinate 4,437 of NW_027143774.1, forward strand.
TGTGCTGAGATACAGGCTGCTCCAACCTGCTGTAAAATGCTTGATTTCGAGAGTGAGCGAAACTAATGAAAACATTGTTGGGGTAAAACCTAAAGGGAAAGACCTAGCACCAAATCCAATTTGCCATCTGATCTAACTTCTGGAGGCAGTCAAAATGAGCCTTAGAATTCTTCCCTACCTTATTCCTGTGCTGAGATACAGGCTGCTCCAACCTGCTGTAAAATGCTTGATTTCGAGAGTGAGCGAAACTAATGAAAACATTGTTGGGGTAAAACCTAAAGGGAAAGACCTAGCACCAAATCCAATTTGCCATCTGATCTAACTTCTGGAGGCAGTCAAAATGAGCCTTAGAATTCTTCCCTACCTTATTCCTGTGCTGAGATACAGGCTGCTCCAACCTGCTGTAAAATGCTTGATTTCGAGAGTGAGCGAAACTAATGAAAACATTGTTGGGGTAAAACCTAAAGGGAAAGACCTAGCACCAAATCCAATTTGCCATCTGATCTAACTTCTGGAGGCAGTCACAATGATCCTTAGAATTCTTCCCTACCTTATTCCTGTGCTGAGATACAGGCTGCTCCAACCTGCTGTAAAATGCTTGATTTCGAGAGTGAGCGAAACTAATGAAAACATTGTTGGGGTAAAACCTAAAGGGAAAGACCTAGCACCAAATCCAATTTGCCATCTGATCTAACTTCTGGAGGCAGTCAAAATGAGCATTTGAATTCTTCCCTACCTTATTCCTGTGCTGAGATACAGGCTGCTCCAACCTGCTGTAAAATGCTTGATTTCGAGAGTGAGCGAAACTAATGAAAACATTGTTGGGGTAAAACCTAAAGGGAAAGACCTAGCACCAAATCCAATTTGCCATCTGATCTAACTTCTGGAGGCAGTCAAAATGAGCCTTAGAATTCTTCCCTACCTTATTCCTGTGCTGAGATACAGGCTGCTCCAACCTGCTGTAAAATGCTTGATTTCGAGAGTGAGCGAAACTAATGAAAGCATTGTTGGGGTAAAACCTAAAGGGAAAGACCTAGCACCAAATCCAATTTGCCATCTGATCTAACTTCTGGAGGCAGTCAAAATGATCCTTAGAATTCTTCCCTACCTTATTCCTGTGCTGAGATACAGGCTGCTCCAACCTGCTGTAAAATGCTTGATTTCGAGAGTGAGCGAAACTAATGAAAACATTGTTGGGGTAAAACCTAAAGGGAAAGACCTAGCACCAAATCCAATTTGCCATCTGATCTAACTTCTGGAGGCAGTCAAAATGAGCCTTAGAATTCTTCCCTACCTTATTCCTGTGCTGAGATACAGGCTGCTCCAACCTGCTGTAAAATGCTTGATTTCGAGAGTGAGCGAAACTAATGAAAACATTGTTGGGGTAAAACCTAAAGGGAAAGACCTAGCACCAAATCCAATTTGCCATCTGATCTAACTTCTGGAGGCAGTCAAAATGATCCTTAGAATTCTTCCCTACCTTATTCCTGTGCTGAGATACAGGCTGCTCCAACCTGCTGTAAAATGCTTGATTTCGAGAGTGAGCGAAACTAATGAAAACATTGTTGGGGTAAAACCTAAAGGGAAAGACCTAGCACCAAATCCAATTTGCCATCTGATCTAACTTCTGGAGGCAGTCACAATGATCCTTAGAATTCTTCCCTACCTTATTCCTGTGCTGAGATACAGGCTGCTCCAACCTGCTGTAAAATGCTTGATTTCGAGAGTGAGCGAAACTAATGAAAACATTGTTGGGGTAAAACCTAAAGGGAAAGACCTAGCACCAAATCCAATTTGCCATCTGATCTAACTTCTGGAGGCAGTCAAAATGATCCTTAGAATTCTTCCCTACCTTATTCCTGTGCTGAGATACAGGCTGCTCCAACCTGCTGTAAAATGCTTGATTTCGAGAGTGAGCGAAACTAATGAAAACATTGTTGGGGTAAAACCTAAAGGGAAAGACCTAGCACCAAATCCAATTTGCCATCTGATCTAACTTCTGGAGGCAGTCAAAATGATCCTTAGAATTCTTCCCTACCTTATTCCTGTGCTGAGATACAGGCTGCTCCAACCTGCTGTAAAATGCTTGATTTCGAGAGTGAGCGAAACTAATGAAAACATTGTTGGGGTAAAACCTAAAGGGAAAGACCTAGCACCAAATCCAATTTGCCATCTGATCTAACTTCTGGAGGGCAGTCAAAATGAGCCTTAGAATTCTTCCCTACCTTATTCCTGTGCTGAGATACAGGCTGCTCCAACCTGCTGTAAAATGCTTGATTTCGAGAGTGAGCGAAACTAATGAAAACATTGTTGGGGTAAAACCTAAAGGGAAAGACCTAGCACCAAATCCAATTTGCCATCTGATCTAACTTCTGGAGGCAGTCAAAATGATCCTTAGAATTCTTCCCTACCTTATTCCTGTGCTGAGATACAGGCTGCTCCAACCTGCTGTAAAATGCTTGATTTCGAGAGTGAGCGAAACTAATGAAAACATTGTTGGGGTAAAACCTAAAGGGAAAGACCTAGCACCAAATCCAATTTGCCATCTGATCTAACTTCTGGAGGCAGTCAAAATGAGCATTTGAATTCTTCCCTACCTTATTCCTGTGCTGAGATACAGGCTGCTCCAACCTGCTGTAAAATGCTTGATTTCGAGAGTGAGCGAAACTAATGAAAACATTGTTGGGGTAAAACCTAAAGGGAAAGACCTAGCACCAAATCCAATTTGCCATCTGATCTAACTTCTGGAGGCAGTCAAAATGAGCCTTAGAATTCTTCCCTACCTTATTCCTGTGCTGAGATACAGGCTGCTCCAACCTGCTGTAAAATGCTTGATTTCGAGAGTGAGCGAAACTAATGAAAACATTGTTGGGGTAAAACCTAAAGGGAAAGACCTAGCACCAAATCCAATTTGCCATCTGATCTAACTTCTGGAGGCAGTCACAATGATCCTTAGAATTCTTCCCTACCTTATTCCTGTGCTGAGATACAGGCTGCTCCAACCTGCTGTAAAATGCTTGATTTCGAGAGTGAGCGAAACTAATGAAAACATTGTTGGGGTAAAACCTAAAGGGAAAGACCTAGCACCAAATCCAATTTGCCATCTGATCTAACTTCTGGAGGCAGTCAAAATGAGCATTTGAATTCTTCCCTACCTTATTCCTGTGCTGAGATACAGGCTGCTCCAACCTGCTGTAAAATGCTTGATTTCGAGAGTGAGCGAAACTAATGAAAACATTGTTGGGGTAAAACCTAAAGGGAAAGACCTAGCACCAAAAATCCAATTTGCCATCTGATCTAACTTCTGGAGGCAGTCAAAATGAGCCTTAGAATTCTTCCCTACCTTATTCCTGTGCTGAGATACAGGCTGCTCCAACCTGCTGTAAAATGCTTGATTTCGAGAGTGAGCGAAACTAATGAAAGCATTGTTGGGGTAAAACCTAAAGGGAAAGACCTAGCACCAAATCCAATTTGCCATCTGATCTAACTTCTGGAGGCAGTCAAAATGATCCTTAGAATTCTTCCCTACCTTATTCCTGTGCTGAGATACAGGCTGCTCCAACCTGCTGTAAAATGCTTGATTTCGAGAGTGAGCGAAACTAATGAAAACATTGTTGGGGTAAAACCTAAAGGGAAAGACCTAGCACCAAATCCAATTTGCCATCTGATCTAACTTCTGGAGGCAGTCAAAATGAGCCTTAGAATTCTTCCCTACCTTATTCCTGTGCTGAGATACAGGCTGCTCCAACCTGCTGTAAAATGCTTGATTTCGAGAGTGAGCGAAACTAATGAAAACATTGTTGGGGTAAAACCTAAAGGGAAAGACCTAGCACCAAATCCAATTTGCCATCTGATCTAACTTCTGGAGGCAGTCAAAATGATCCTTAGAATTCTTCCCTACCTTATTCCTGTGCTGAGATACAGGCTGCTCCAACCTGCTGTAAAATGCTTGATTTCGAGAGTGAGCGAAACTAATGAAAACATTGTTGGGGTAAAACCTAAAGGGAAAGACCTAGCACCAAATCCAATTTGCCATCTGATCTAACTTCTGGAGGCAGTCACAATGATCCTTAGAATTCTTCCCTACCTTATTCCTGTGCTGAGATACAGGCTGCTCCAACCTGCTGTAAAATGCTTGATTTCGAGAGTGAGCGAAACTAATGAAAACATTGTTGGGGTAAAACCTAAAGGGAAAGACCTAGCACCAAATCCAATTTGCCATCTGATCTAACTTCTGGAGGCAGTCAAAATGATCCTTAGAATTCTTCCCTACCTTATTCCTGTGCTGAGATACAGGCTGCTCCAACCTGCTGTAAAATGCTTGATTTCGAGAGTGAGCGAAACTAATGAAAACATTGTTGGGGTAAAACCTAAAGGGAAAGACCTAGCACCAAATCCAATTTGCCATCTGATCTAACTTCTGGAGGCAGTCAAAATGATCCTTAGAATTCTTCCCTACCTTATTCCTGTGCTGAGATACAGGCTGCTCCAACCTGCTGTAAAATGCTTGATTTCGAGAGTGAGCGAAACTAATGAAAACATTGTTGGGGTAAAACCTAAAGGGAAAGACCTAGCACCAAATCCAATTTGCCATCTGATCTAACTTCTGGAGGCAGTCAAAATGAGCCTTAGAATTCTTCCCTACCTTATTCCTGTGCTGAGATACAGGCTGCTCCAACCTGCTGTAAAATGCTTGATTTCGAGAGTGAGCGAAACTAATGAAAACATTGTTGGGGTAAAACCTAAAGGGAAAGACCTAGCACCAAATCCAATTTGCCATCTGATCTAACTTCTGGAGGCAGTCAAAATGATCCTTAGAATTCTTCCCTACCTTATTCCTGTGCTGAGATACAGGCTGCTCCAACCTGCTGTAAAATGCTTGATTTCGAGAGTGAGCGAAACTAATGAAAACATTGTTGGGGTAAAACCTAAAGGGAAAGACCTAGCACCAAATCCAATTTGCCATCTGATCTAACTTCTGGAGGCAGTCACAATGATCCTTAGAATTCTTCCCTACCTTATTCCTGTGCTGAGATACAGGCTGCTCCAACCTGCTGTAAAATGCTTGATTTCGAGAGTGAGCGAAACTAATGAAAACATTGTTGGGGTAAAACCTAAAGGGAAAGACCTAGCACCAAATCCAATTTGCCATCTGATCTAACTTCTGGAGGCAGTCAAAATGATCCTTAGAATTCTTCCCTACCTTATTCCTGTGCTGAGATACAGGCTGCTCCAACCTGCTGTAAAATGCTTGATTTCGAGAGTGAGCGAAACTAATGAAAACATTGTTGGGGTAAAACCTAAAGGGAAAGACCTAGCACCAAATCCAATTTGCCATCTGATCTAACTTCTGGAGGCAGTCAAAATGAGCCTTAGAATTCTTCCCTACCTTATTCCTGTGCTGAGATACAGGCTGCTCCAACCTGCTGTAAAATGCTTGATTTCGAGAGTGAGCGAAACTAATGAAAACATTGTTGGGGTAAAACCTAAAGGGAAAGACCTAGCACCAAATCCAATTTGCCATCTGATCTAACTTCTGGAGGCAGTCAAAATGATCCTTAGAATTCTTCCCTACCTTATTCCTGTGCTGAGATACAGGCTGCTCCAACCTGCTGTAAAATGCTTGATTTCGAGAGTGAGCGAAACTAATGAAAACATTGTTGGGGTAAAACCTAAAGGGAAAGACCTAGCACCAAATCCAATTTGCCATCTGATCTAACTTCTGGAGGCAGTGAAAATGAGCCTTAGAATTCTTCCCTACCTTATTCCTGTGCTGAGATACAGGCTGCTCCAACCTGCTGTAAAATGCTTGATTTCGAGAGTGAGCGAAACTAATGAAAACATTGTTGGGGTAAAACCTAAAGGGAAAGACCTAGCACCAAATCCAATTTGCCATCTGATCTAACTTCTGGAGGCAGTCAAAATGAGCATTTGAATTCTTCCCTACCTTATTCCTGTGCTGAGATACAGGCTGCTCCAACCTGCTGTAAAATGCTTGATTTCGAGAGTGAGCGAAACTAATGAAAACATTGTTGGGGTAAAACCTAAAGGGAAAGACCTAGCACCAAATCCAATTTGCCATCTGATCTAACTTCTGGAGGCAGTCAAAATGAGCCTTAGAATTCTTCCCTACCTTATTCCTGTGCTGAGATACAGGCTGCTCCAACCTGCTGTAAAATGCTTGATTTCGAGAGTGAGCGAAACTAATGAAAACATTGTTGGGGTAAAACCTAAAGGGAAAGACCTAGCACCAAATCCAATTTGCCATCTGATCTAACTTCTGGAGGCAGTCAAAATGAGCCTTAGAATTCTTCCCTACCTTATTCCTGTGCTGAGATACAGGCTGCTCCAACCTGCTGTAAAATGCTTGATTTCGAGAGTGAGCGAAACTAATGAAAACATTGTTGGGGTAAAACCTAAAGGGAAAGACCTAGCACCAAATCCAATTTGCCATCTGATCTAACTTCTGGAGGCAGTCAAAATGATCCTTAGAATTCTTCCCTACCTTATTCCTGTGCTGAGATACAGGCTGCTCCAACCTGCTGTAAAATGCTTGATTTCGAGAGTGAGCGAAACTAATGAAAACATTGTTGGGGTAAAACCTAAAGGGAAAGACCTAGCACCAAATCCAATTTGCCATCTGATCTAACTTCTGGAGGCAGTGAAAATGAGCCTTAGAATTCTTCCCTACCTTATTCCTGTGCTGAGATACAGGCTGCTCCAACCTGCTGTAAAATGCTTGATTTCGAGAGTGAGCGAAACTAATGAAAACATTGTTGGGGTAAAACCTAAAGGGAAAGACCTAGCACCAAATCCAATTTGCCATCTGATCTAACTTCTGGAGGCAGTCAAAATGAGCATTTGAATTCTTCCCTACCTTATTCCTGTGCTGAGATACAGGCTGCTCCAACCTGCTGTAAAATGCTTGATTTCGAGAGTGAGCGAAACTAATGAAAACATTGTTGGGGTAAAACCTAAAGGGAAAGACCTAGCACCAAATCCAATTTGCCATCTGATCTAACTTCTGGAGGCAGTCAAAATGAGCCTTAGAATTCTTCCCTACCTTATTCCTGTGCTGAGATACAGGCTGCTCCAACCTGCTGTAAAATGCTTGATTTCGAGAGTGAGCGAAACTAATGAAAACATTGTTGGGGTAAAACCTAAAGGGAAAGACCTAGCACCAAATCCAATTTGCCATCTGATCTAACTTCTGGAGGCAATCAAAATGATCCTTAGAATTCTTCCCTACCTTATTCCTGTGCTGAGATACAGGCTGCTCCAACCTGCTGTAAAATGCTTGATTTCGAGAGTGAGCGAAACTAATGAAAACATTGTTGGGGTAAAACCTAAAGGGAAAGACCTAGCACCAAATCCAATTTGCCATCTGATCTAACTTCTGGAGGCAGTCAAAATGAGCCTTAGAATTCTTCCCTACCTTATTCCTGTGCTGAGATACAGGCTGCTCCAACCTGCTGTAAAATGCTTGATTTCGAGAGTGAGCGAAACTAATGAAAACATTGTTGGGGTAAAACCTAAAGGGAAAGACCTAGCACCAAATCCAATTTGCCATCTGATCTAACTTCTGGAGGCAGTCAAAATGATCCTTAGAATTCTTCCCTACCTTATTCCTGTGCTGAGATACAGGCTGCTCCAACCTGCTGTAAAATGCTTGATTTCGAGAGTGAGCGAAACTAATGAAAACATTGTTGGGGTAAAACCTAAAGGGAAAGACCTAGCACCAAATCCAATTTGCCATCTGATCTAACTTCTGGAGGCAGTCACAATGATCCTTAGAATTCTTCCCTACCTTATTCCTGTGCTGAGATACAGGCTGCTCCAACCTGCTGTAAAATGCTTGATTTCGAGAGTGAGCGAAACTAATGAAAACATTGTTGGGGTAAAACCTAAAGGGAAAGACCTAGCACCAAATCCAATTTGCCATCTGATCTAACTTCTGGAGGCAGTCAAAATGATCCTTAGAATTCTTCCCTACCTTATTCCTGTGCTGAGATACAGGCTGCTCCAACCTGCTGTAAAATGCTTGATTTCGAGAGTGAGCGAAACTAATGAAAACATTGTTGGGGTAAAACCTAAAGGGAAAGACCTAGCACCAAATCCAATTTGCCATCTGATCTAACTTCTGGAGGCAGTCAAAATGAGCCTTAGAATTCTTCCCTACCTTATTCCTGTGCTGAGATACAGGCTGCTCCAACCTGCTGTAAAATGCTTGATTTCGAGAGTGAGCGAAACTAATGAAAACATTGTTGGGGTAAAACCTAAAGGGAAAGACCTAGCACCAAATCCAATTTGCCATCTGATCTAACTTCTGGAGGCAGTCAAAATGATCCTTAGAATTCTTCCCTACCTTATTCCTGTGCTGAGATACAGGCTGCTCCAACCTGCTGTAAAATGCTTGATTTCGAGAGTGAGCGAAACTAATGAAAACATTGTTGGGGTAAAACCTAAAGGGAAAGACCTAGCACCAAATCCAATTTGCCATCTGATCTAACTTCTGGAGGCAGTGAAAATGAGCCTTAGAATTCTTCCCTACCTTATTCCTGTGCTGAGATACAGGCTGCTCCAACCTGCTGTAAAATGCTTGATTTCGAGAGTGAGCGAAACTAATGAAAACATTGTTGGGGTAAAACCTAAAGGGAAAGACCTAGCACCAAATCCAATTTGCCATCTGATCTAACTTCTGGAGGCAGTCAAAATGAGCATTTGAATTCTTCCCTACCTTATTCCTGTGCTGAGATACAGGCTGCTCCAACCTGCTGTAAAATGCTTGATTTCGAGAGTGAGCGAAACTAATGAAAACATTGTTGGGGTAAAACCTAAAGGGAAAGACCTAGCACCAAATCCAATTTGCCATCTGATCTAACTTCTGGAGGCAGTCAAAATGAGCCTTAGAATTCTTCCCTACCTTATTCCTGTGCTGAGATACAGGCTGCTCCAACCTGCTGTAAAATGCTTGATTTCGAGAGTGAGCGAAACTAATGAAAACATTGTTGGGGTAAAACCTAAAGGGAAAGACCTAGCACCAAATCCAATTTGCCATCTGATCTAACTTCTGGAGGCAGTCAAAATGAGCCTTAGAATTCTTCCCTACCTTATTCCTGTGCTGAGATACAGGCTGCTCCAACCTGCTGTAAAATGCTTGATTTCGAGAGTGAGCGAAACTAATGAAAACATTGTTGGGGTAAAACCTAAAGGGAAAGACCTAGCACCAAATCCAATTTGCCATCTGATCTAACTTCTGGAGGCAGTCAAAATGATCCTTAGAATTCTTCCCTACCTTATTCCTGTGCTGAGATACAGGCTGCTCCAACCTGCTGTAAAATGCTTGATTTCGAGAGTGAGCGAAACTAATGAAAACATTGTTGGGGTAAAACCTAAAGGGAAAGACCTAGCACCAAATCCAATTTGCCATCTGATCTAACTTCTGGAGGCAGTCAAAATGATCCTTAGAATTCTTCCCTACCTTATTCCTGTGCTGAGATACAGGCTGCTCCAACCTGCTGTAAAATGCTTGATTTCGAGAGTGAGCGAAACTAATGAAAACATTGTTGGGGTAAAACCTAAAGGGAAAGACCTAGCACCAAATCCAATTTGCCATCTGATCTAACTTCTGGAGGCAGTCAAAATGAGCCTTAGAATTCTTCCCTACCTTATTCCTGTGCTGAGATACAGGCTGCTCCAACCTGCTGTAAAATGCTTGATTTCGAGAGTGAGCGAAACTAATGAAAACATTGTTGGGGTAAAACCTAAAGGGAAAGACCTAGCACCAAATCCAATTTGCCATCTGATCTAACTTCTGGAGGCAGTCAAAATGATCCTTAGAATTCTTCCCTACCTTATTCCTGTGCTGAGATACAGGCTGCTCCAACCTGCTGTAAAATGCTTGATTTCGAGAGTGAGCGAAACTAATGAAAACATTGTTGGGGTAAAACCTAAAGGGAAAGACCTAGCACCAAATCCAATTTGCATCTGATCTAACTTCTGGAGGCAGTCAAAATGAGCCTTAGAATTCTTCCCTACCTTATTCCTGTGCTGAGATACAGGCTGCTCCAACCTGCTGTAAAATGCTTGATTTCGAGAGTGAGCGAAACTAATGAAAACATTGTTGGGGTAAAACCTAAAGGGAAAGACCTAGCACCAAATCCAATTTGCCATCTGATCTAACTTCTGGAGGCAGTCAAAATGATCCTTAGAATTCTTCCCTACCTTATTCCTGTGCTGAGATACAGGCTGCTCCAACCTGCTGTAAAATGCTTGATTTCGAGAGTGAGCGAAACTAATGAAAACATTGTTGGGGTAAAACCTAAAGGGAAAGACCTAGCACCAAATCCAATTTGCCATCTGATCTAACTTCTGGAGGCAGTCAAAATGAGCCTTAGAATTCTTCCCTACCTTATTCCTGTGCTGAGATACAGGCTGCTCCAACCTGCTGTAAAATGCTTGATTTCGAGAGTGAGCGAAACTAATGAAAACATTGTTGGGGTAAAACCTAAAGGGAAAGACCTAGCACCAAATCCAATTTGCCATCTGATCTAACTTCTGGAGGCAGTCAAAATGATCCTTAGAATTCTTCCCTACCTTATTCCTGTGCTGAGATACAGGCTGCTCCAACCTGCTGTAAAATGCTTGATTTCGAGAGTGAGCGAAACTAATGAAAACATTGTTGGGGTAAAACCTAAAGGGAAAGACCTAGCACCAAATCCAATTTGCCATCTGATCTAACTTCTGGAGGCAGTGAAAATGAGCCTTAGAATTCTTCCCTACCTTATTCCTGTGCTGAGATACAGGCTGCTCCAACCTGCTGTAAAATGCTTGATTTCGAGAGTGAGCGAAACTAATGAAAACATTGTTGGGGTAAAACCTAAAGGGAAAGACCTAGCACCAAATCCAATTTGCCATCTGATCTAACTTCTGGAGGCAGTCAAAATGAGCATTTGAATTCTTCCCTACCTTATTCCTGTGCTGAGATACAGGCTGCTCCAACCTGCTGTAAAATGCTTGATTTCGAGAGTGAGCGAAACTAATGAAAACATTGTTGGGGTAAAACCTAAAGGGAAAGACCTAGCACCAAATCCAATTTGCCATCTGATCTAACTTCTGGAGGCAGTCAAAATGAGCCTTAGAATTCTTCCCTACCTTATTCCTGTGCTGAGATACAGGCTGCTCCAACCTGCTGTAAAATGCTTGATTTCGAGAGTGAGCGAAACTAATGAAAACATTGTTGGGGTAAAACCTAAAGGGAAAGACCTAGCACCAAATCCAATTTGCCATCTGATCTAACTTCTGGAGGCAGTCAAAATGATCCTTAGAATTCTTCCCTACCTTATTCCTGTGCTGAGATACAGGCTGCTCCAACCTGCTGTAAAATGCTTGATTTCGAGAGTGAGCGAAACTAATGAAAACATTGTTGGGGTAAAACCTAAAGGGAAAGACCTAGCACCAAATCCAATTTGCCATCTGATCTAACTTCTGGAGGCAGTCAAAATGAGCCTTAGAATTCTTCCCTACCTTATTCCTGTGCTGAGATACAGGCTGCTCCAACCTGCTGTAAAATGCTTGATTTCGAGAGTGAGCGAAACTAATGAAAACATTGTTGGGGTAAAACCTAAAGGGAAAGACCTAGCACCAAATCCAATTTGCCATCTGATCTAACTTCTGGAGGCAGTCAAAATGATCCTTAGAATTCTTCCCTACCTTATTCCTGTGCTGAGATACAGGCTGCTCCAACCTGCTGTAAAATGCTTGATTTCGAGAGTGAGCGAAACTAATGAAAACATTGTTGGGGTAAAACCTAAAGGGAAAGACCTAGCACCAAATCCAATTTGCCATCTGATCTAACTTCTGGAGGCAGTCACAATGATCCTTAGAATTCTTCCCTACCTTATTCCTGTGCTGAGATACAGGCTGCTCCAACCTGCTGTAAAATGCTTGATTTCGAGAGTGAGCGAAACTAATGAAAACATTGTTGGGGTAAAACCTAAAGGGAAAGACCTAGCACCAAATCCAATTTGCCATCTGATCTAACTTCTGGAGGCAGTCAAAATGATCCTTAGAATTCTTCCCTACCTTATTCCTGTGCTGAGATACAGGCTGCTCCAACCTGCTGTAAAATGCTTGATTTCGAGAGTGAGCGAAACTAATGAAAACATTGTTGGGGTAAAACCTAAAGGGAAAGACCTAGCACCAAATCCAATTTGCCATCTGATCTAACTTCTGGAGGCAGTCAAAATGAGCCTTAGAATTCTTCCCTACCTTATTCCTGTGCTGAGATACAGGCTGCTCCAACCTGCTGTAAAATGCTTGATTTCGAGAGTGAGCGAAACTAATGAAAACATTGTTGGGGTAAAACCTAAAGGGAAAGACCTAGCACCAAATCCAATTTGCCATCTGATCTAACTTCTGGAGGCAGTCAAAATGATCCTTAGAATTCTTCCCTACCTTATTCCTGTGCTGAGATACAGGCTGCTCCAACCTGCTGTAAAATGCTTGATTTCGAGAGTGAGCGAAACTAATGAAAACATTGTTGGGGTAAAACCTAAAGGGAAAGACCTAGCACCAAATCCAATTTGCCATCTGATCTAACTTCTGGAGGCAGTGAAAATGAGCCTTAGAATTCTTCCCTACCTTATTCCTGTGCTGAGATACAGGCTGCTCCAACCTGCTGTAAAATGCTTGATTTCGAGAGTGAGCGAAACTAATGAAAACATTGTTGGGGTAAAACCTAAAGGGAAAGACCTAGCACCAAATCCAATTTGCCATCTGATCTAACTTCTGGAGGCAGTCAAAATGAGCATTTGAATTCTTCCCTACCTTATTCCTGTGCTGAGATACAGGCTGCTCCAACCTGCTGTAAAATGCTTGATTTCGAGAGTGAGCGAAACTAATGAAAACATTGTTGGGGTAAAACCTAAAGGGAAAGACCTAGCACCAAATCCAATTTGCCATCTGATCTAACTTCTGGAGGCAGTCAAAATGAGCCTTAGAATTCTTCCCTACCTTATTCCTGTGCTGAGATACAGGCTGCTCCAACCTGCTGTAAAATGCTTGATTTCGAGAGTGAGCGAAACTAATGAAAACATTGTTGGGGTAAAACCTAAAGGGAAAGACCTAGCACCAAATCCAATTTGCCATCTGATCTAACTTCTGGAGGCAGTCAAAATGAGCCTTAGAATTCTTCCCTACCTTATTCCTGTGCTGAGATACAGGCTGCTCCAACCTGCTGTAAAATGCTTGATTTCGAGAGTGAGCGAAACTAATGAAAACATTGTTGGGGTAAAACCTAAAGGGAAAGACCTAGCACCAAATCCAATTTGCCATCTGATCTAACTTCTGGAGGCAGTCAAAATGATCCTTAGAATTCTTCCCTACCTTATTCCTGTGCTGAGATACAGGCTGCTCCAACCTGCTGTAAAATGCTTGATTTCGAGAGTGAGCGAAACTAATGAAAACATTGTTGGGGTAAAACCTAAAGGGAAAGACCTAGCACCAAATCCAATTTGCCATCTGATCTAACTTCTGGAGGCAGTGAAAATGAGCCTTAGAATTCTTCCCTACCTTATTCCTGTGCTGAGATACAGGCTGCTCCAACCTGCTGTAAAATGCTTGATTTCGAGAGTGAGCGAAACTAATGAAAACATTGTTGGGGTAAAACCTAAAGGGAAAGACCTAGCACCAAATCCAATTTGCCATCTGATCTAACTTCTGGAGGCAGTCAAAATGAGCATTTGAATTCTTCCCTACCTTATTCCTGTGCTGAGATACAGGCTGCTCCAACCTGCTGTAAAATGCTTGATTTCGAGAGTGAGCGAAACTAATGAAAACATTGTTGGGGTAAAACCTAAAGGGAAAGACCTAGCACCAAATCCAATTTGCCATCTGATCTAACTTCTGGAGGCAGTCAAAATGAGCCTTAGAATTCTTCCCTACCTTATTCCTGTGCTGAGATACAGGCTGCTCCAACCTGCTGTAAAATGCTTGATTTCGAGAGTGAGCGAAACTAATGAAAACATTGTTGGGGTAAAACCTAAAGGGAAAGACCTAGCACCAAATCCAATTTGCCATCTGATCTAACTTCTGGAGGCAGTCAAAATGAGCCTTAGAATTCTTCCCTACCTTATTCCTGTGCTGAGATACAGGCTGCTCCAACCTGCTGTAAAATGCTTGATTTCGAGAGTGAGCGAAACTAATGAAAACATTGTTGGGGTAAAACCTAAAGGGAAAGACCTAGCACCAAATCCAATTTGCCATCTGATCTAACTTCTGGAGGCAGTGAAAATGAGCCTTAGAATTCTTCCCTACCTTATTCCTGTGCTGAGATACAGGCTGCTCCAACCTGCTGTAAAATGCTTGATTTCGAGAGTGAGCGAAACTAATGAAAACATTGTTGGGGTAAAACCTAAAGGGAAAGACCTAGCACCAAATCCAATTTGCCATCTGATCTAACTTCTGGAGGCAGTCAAAATGAGCCTTAGAATTCTTCCCTACCTTATTCCTGTGCTGAGATACAGGCTGCTCCAACCTGCTGTAAAATGCTTGATTTCGAGAGTGAGCGAAACTAATGAAAACATTGTTGGGGTAAAACCTAAAGGGAAAGACCTAGCACCAAATCCAATTTGCCATCTGATCTAACTTCTGGAGGCAGTCAAAATGAGCCTTAGAATTCTTCCCTACCTTATTCCTGTGCTGAGATACAGGCTGCTCCAACCTGCTGTAAAATGCTTGATTTCGAGAGTGAGCGAAACTAATGAAAACATTGTTGGGGTAAAACCTAAAGGGAAAGACCTAGCACCAAATCCAATTTGCCATCTGATCTAACTTCTGGAGGCAGTCAAAATGAGCATTTGAATTCTTCCCTACCTTATTCCTGTGCTGAGATACAGGCTGCTCCAACCTGCTGTAAAATGCTTGATTTCGAGAGTGAGCGAAACTAATGAAAACATTGTTGGGGTAAAACCTAAAGGGAAAGACCTAGCACCAAATCCAATTTGCCATCTGATCTAACTTCTGGAGGCAGTCAAAATGAGCCTTAGAATTCTTCCCTACCTTATTCCTGTGCTGAGATACAGGCTGCTCCAACCTGCTGTAAAATGCTTGATTTCGAGAGTGAGCGAAACTAATGAAAACATTGTTGGGGTAAAACCTAAAGGGAAAGACCTAGCACCAAATCCAATTTGCCATCTGACCTAACTTCTGGAGGCAGTCAAAATGATCCTTAGAATTCTTCCCTACCTTATTCCTGTGCTGAGATACAGGCTGCTCCAACCTGCTGTAAAATGCTTGATTTCGAGAGTGAGCGAAACTAATGAAAACATTGTTGGGGTAAAACCTAAAGGGAAAGACCTAGCACCAAATCCAATTTGCCATCTGATCTAACTTCTGGAGGCAGTCAAAATGATCCTTAGAATTCTTCCCTACCTTATTCCTGTGCTGAGATACAGGCTGCTCCAACCTGCTGTAAAATGCTTGATTTCGAGAGTGAGCGAAACTAATGAAAACATTGTTGGGGTAAAACCTAAAGGGAAAGACCTAGCACCAAATCCAATTTGCCATCTGATCTAACTTCTGGAGGCAGTCAAAATGAGCCTTAGAATTCTTCCCTACCTTATTCCTGTGCTGAGATACAGGCTGCTCCAACCTGCTGTAAAATGCTTGATTTCGAGAGTGAGCGAAACTAATGAAAACATTGTTGGGGTAAAACCTAAAGGGAAAGACCTAGCACCAAATCCAATTTGCCATCTGATCTAACTTCTGGAGGCAGTCAAAATGATCCTTAGAATTCTTCCCTACCTTATTCCTGTGCTGAGATACAGGCTGCTCCAACCTGCTGTAAAATGCTTGATTTCGAGAGTGAGCGAAACTAATGAAAACATTGTTGGGGTAAAACCTAAAGGGAAAGACCTAGCACCAAATCCAATTTGCCATCTGATCTAACTTCTGGAGGCAGTCAAAATGAGCCTTAGAATTCTTCCCTACCTTATTCCTGTGCTGAGATACAGGCTGCTCCAACCTGCTGTAAAATGCTTGATTTCGAGAGTGAGCGAAACTAATGAAAACATTGTTGGGGTAAAACCTAAAGGGAAAGACCTAGCACCAAATCCAATTTGCCATCTGATCTAACTTCTGGAGGCAGTCAAAATGAGCCTTAGAATTCTTCCCTACCTTATTCCTGTGCTGAGATACAGGCTGCTCCAACCTGCTGTAAAATGCTTGATTTCGAGAGTGAGCGAAACTAATGAAAACATTGTTGGGGTAAAACCTAAAGGGAAAGACCTAGCACCAAATCCAATTTGCCATCTGACCTAACTTCTGGAGGCAGTCAAAATGATCCTTAGAATTCTTCCCTACCTTATTCCTGTGCTGAGATACAGGCTGCTCCAACCTGCTGTAAAATGCTTGATTTCGAGAGTGAGCGAAACTAATGAAAACATTGTTGGGGTAAAACCTAAAGGGAAAGACCTAGCACCAAATCCAATTTGCCATCTGATCTAACTTCTGGAGGCAGTCAAAATGATCCTTAGAATTCTTCCCTACCTTATTCCTGTGCTGAGATACAGGCTGCTCCAACCTGCTGTAAAATGCTTGATTTCGAGAGTGAGCGAAACTAATGAAAACATTGTTGGGGTAAAACCTAAAGGGAAAGACCTAGCACCAAATCCAATTTGCCATCTGATCTAACTTCTGGAGGCAGTCAAAATGAGCCTTAGAATTCTTCCCTACCTTATTCCTGTGCTGAGATACAGGCTGCTCCAACCTGCTGTAAAATGCTTGATTTCGAGAGTGAGCGAAACTAATGAAAACATTGTTGGGGTAAAACCTAAAGGGAAAGACCTAGCACCAAATCCAATTTGCCATCTGATCTAACTTCTGGAGGCAGTCAAAATGAGCCTTAGAATTCTTCCCTACCTTATTCCTGTGCTGAGATACAGGCTGCTCCAACCTGCTGTAAAATGCTTGATTTCGAGAGTGAGCGAAACTAATGAAAACATTGTTGGGGTAAAACCTAAAGGGAAAGACCTAGCACCAAATCCAATTTGCCATCTGATCTAACTTCTGGAGGCAGTCAAAATGATCCTTAGAATTCTTCCCTACCTTATTCCTGTGCTGAGATACAGGCTGCTCCAACCTGCTGTAAAATGCTTGATTTCGAGAGTGAGCGAAACTAATGAAAACATTGTTGGGGTAAAACCTAAAGGGAAAGACCTAGCACCAAATCCAATTTGCCATCTGATCTAACTCCTGGAGGCAGTCAAAATGAGCCTTAGAATTCTTCCCTACCTTATTCCTGTGCTGAGATACAGGCTGCTCCAACCTGCTGTAAAATGCTTGATTTCGAGAGTGAGCGAAACTAATGAAAACATTGTTGGGGTAAAACCTAAAGGGAAAGACCTAGCACCAAATCCAATTTGCCATCTGATCTAACTTCTGGAGGCAGTCAAAATGATCCTTAGAATTCTTCCCTACCTTATTCCTGTGCTGAGATACAGGCTGCTCCAACCTGCTGTAAAATGCTTGATTTCAAGAGTGAGCGAAACTAATGAAAACATTGTTGGGGTAAAACCTAAAGGGAAAGACCTAGCACCAAATCCAATTTGCCATCTGATCTAACTTCTGGAGGCAGTCAAAATGAGCATTTGAATTCTTCCCTACCTTATTCCTGTGCTGAGATACAGGCTGCTCCAACCTGCTGTAAAATGCTTGATTTCGAGAGTGAGCGAAACTAATGAAAACATTGTTGGGGTAAAACCTAAAGGGAAAGACCTAGCACCAAATCCAATTTGCCATCTGATCTAACTTCTGGAGGCAGTCAAAATGAGCCTTAGAATTCTTCCCTACCTTATTCCTGTGCTGAGATACAGGCTGCTCCAACCTGCTGTAAAATGCTTGATTTCGAGAGTGAGCGAAACTAATGAAAACATTGTTGGGGTAAAACCTAAAGGGAAAGACCTAGCACCAAATCCAATTTGCCATCTGATCTAACTTCTGGAGGCAGTCAAAATGATCCTTAGAATTCTTCCCTACCTTATTCCTGTGCTGAGATACAGGCTGCTCCAACCTGCTGTAAAATGCTTGATTTCGAGAGTGAGCGAAACTAATGAAAACATTGTTGGGGTAAAACCTAAAGGGAAAGACCTAGCACCAAATCCAATTTGCCATCTGATCTAACTTCTGGAGGCAGTCAAAATGAGCATTTGAATTCTTCCCTACCTTATTCCTGTGCTGAGATACAGGCTGCTCCAACCTGCTGTAAAATGCTTGATTTCGAGAGTGAGCGAAACTAATGAAAACATTGTTGGGGTAAAACCTAAAGGGAAAGACCTAGCACCAAATCCAATTTGCCATCTGATCTAACTTCTGGAGGCAGTCAAAATGAGCCTTAGAATTCTTCCCTACCTTATTCCTGTGCTGAGATACAGGCTGCTCCAACCTGCTGTAAAATGCTTGATTTCGAGAGTGAGCGAAACTAATGAAAACATTGTTGGGGTAAAACCTAAAGGGAAAGACCTAGCACCAAATCCAATTTGCCATCTGACCTAACTTCTGGAGGCAGTCAAAATGATCCTTAGAATTCTTCCCTACCTTATTCCTGTGCTGAGATACAGGCTGCTCCAACCTGCTGTAAAATGCTTGATTTCGAGAGTGAGCGAAACTAATGAAAACATTGTTGGGGTAAAACCTAAAGGGAAAGACCTAGCACCAAATCCAATTTGCCATCTGATCTAACTTCTGGAGGCAGTCAAAATGATCCTTAGAATTCTTCCCTACCTTATTCCTGTGCTGAGATACAGGCTGCTCCAACCTGCTGTAAAATGCTTGATTTCGAGAGTGAGCGAAACTAATGAAAACATTGTTGGGGTAAAACCTAAAGGGAAAGACCTAGCACCAAATCCAATTTGCCATCTGATCTAACTTCTGGAGGCAGTCAAAATGAGCCTTAGAATTCTTCCCTACCTTATTCCTGTGCTGAGATACAGGCTGCTCCAACCTGCTGTAAAATGCTTGATTTCGAGAGTGAGCGAAACTAATGAAAACATTGTTGGGGTAAAACCTAAAGGGAAAGACCTAGCACCAAATCCAATTTGCCATCTGATCTAACTTCTGGAGGCAGTCAAAATGATCCTTAGAATTCTTCCCTACCTTATTCCTGTGCTGAGATACAGGCTGCTCCAACCTGCTGTAAAATGCTTGATTTCGAGAGTGAGCGAAACTAATGAAAACATTGTTGGGGTAAAACCTAAAGGGAAAGACCTAGCACCAAATCCAATTTGCCATCTGATCTAACTTCTGGAGGCAGTCAAAATGAGCCTTAGAATTCTTCCCTACCTTATTCCTGTGCTGAGATACAGGCTGCTCCAACCTGCTGTAAAATGCTTGATTTCGAGAGTGAGCGAAACTAATGAAAACATTGTTGGGGTAAAACCTAAAGGGAAAGACCTAGCACCAAATCCAATTTGCCATCTGATCTAACTTCTGGAGGCAGTCAAAATGAGCCTTAGAATTCTTCCCTACCTTATTCCTGTGCTGAGATACAGGCTGCTCCAACCTGCTGTAAAATGCTTGATTTCGAGAGTGAGCGAAACTAATGAAAACATTGTTGGGGTAAAACCTAAAGGGAAAGACCTAGCACCAAATCCAATTTGCCATCTGATCTAACTTCTGGAGGCAGTCAAAATGAGCATTTGAATTCTTCCCTACCTTATTCCTGTGCTGAGATACAGGCTGCTCCAACCTGCTGTAAAATGCTTGATTTCGAGAGTGAGCGAAACTAATGAAAACATTGTTGGGGTAAAACCTAAAGGGAAAGACCTAGCACCAAATCCAATTTGCCATCTGATCTAACTTCTGGAGGCAGTCAAAATGAGCATTTGAATTCTTCCCTACCTTATTCCTGTGCTGAGATACAGGCTGCTCCAACCTGCTGTAAAATGCTTGATTTCGAGAGTGAGCGAAACTAATGAAAACATTGTTGGGGTAAAACCTAAAGGGAAAGACCTAGCACCAAATCCAATTTGCCATCTGATCTAACTTCTGGAGGCAGTCAAAATGAGCCTTAGAATTCTTCCCTACCTTATTCCTGTGCTGAGATACAGGCTGCTCCAACCTGCTGTAAAATGCTTGATTTCGAGAGTGAGCGAAACTAATGAAAACATTGTTGGGGTAAAACCTAAAGGGAAAGACCTAGCACCAAATCCAATTTGCCATCTGATCTAACTTCTGGAGGCAGTCAAAATGAGCCTTAGAATTCTTCCCTACCTTATTCCTGTGCTGAGATACAGGCTGCTCCAACCTGCTGTAAAATGCTTGATTTCGAGAGTGAGCGAAACTAATGAAAACATTGTTGGGGTAAAACCTAAAGGGAAAGACCTAGCACCAAATCCAATTTGCCATCTGATCTAACTTCTGGAGGCAGTGAAAATGAGCCTTAGAATTCTTCCCTACCTTATTCCTGTGCTGAGATACAGGCTGCTCCAACCTGCTGTAAAATGCTTGATTTCGAGAGTGAGCGAAACTAATGAAAACATTGTTGGGGTAAAACCTAAAGGGAAAGACCTAGCACCAAATCCAATTTGCCATCTGATCTAACTTCTGGAGGCAGTCAAAATGAGCCTTAGAATTCTTCCCTACCTTATTCCTGTGCTGAGATACAGGCTGCTCCAACCTGCTGTAAAATGCTTGATTTCGAGAGTGAGCGAAACTAATGAAAACATTGTTGGGGTAAAACCTAAAGGGAAAGACCTAGCACCAAATCCAATTTGCCATCTGATCTAACTTCTGGAGGCAGTGAAAATGAGCCTTAGAATTCTTCCCTACCTTATTCCTGTGCTGAGATACAGGCTGCTCCAACCTGCTGTAAAATGCTTGATTTCGAGAGTGAGCGAAACTAATGAAAACATTGTTGGGGTAAAACCTAAAGGGAAAGACCTAGCACCAAATCCAATTTGCCATCTGATCTAACTTCTGGAGGCAGTCAAAATGAGCCTTAGAATTCTTCCCTACCTTATTCCTGTGCTGAGATACAGGCTGCTCCAACCTGCTGTAAAATGCTTGATTTCGAGAGTGAGCGAAACTAATGAAAACATTGTTGGGGTAAAACCTAAAGGGAAAGACCTAGCACCAAATCCAATTTGCCATCTGATCTAACTTCTGGAGGCAGTCAAAATGATCCTTAGAATTCTTCCCTACCTTATTCCTGTGCTGAGATACAGGCTGCTCCAACCTGCTGTAAAATGCTTGATTTCGAGAGTGAGCGAAACTAATGAAAACATTGTTGGGGTAAAACCTAAAGGGAAAGACCTAGCACCAAATCCAATTTGCCATCTGATCTAACTCCTGGAGGCAGTCAAAATGAGCCTTAGAATTCTTCCCTACCTTATTCCTGTGCTGAGATACAGGCTGCTCCAACCTGCTGTAAAATGCTTGATTTCGAGAGTGAGCGAAACTAATGAAAACATTGTTGGGGTAAAACCTAAAGGGAAAGACCTAGCACCAAATCCAATTTGCCATCTGATCTAACTTCTGGAGGCAGTCAAAATGATCCTTAGAATTCTTCCCTACCTTATTCCTGTGCTGAGATACAGGCTGCTCCAACCTGCTGTAAAATGCTTGATTTCAAGAGTGAGCGAAACTAATGAAAACATTGTTGGGGTAAAACCTAAAGGGAAAGACCTAGCACCAAATCCAATTTGCCATCTGATCTAACTTCTGGAGGCAGTCAAAATGAGCATTTGAATTCTTCCCTACCTTATTCCTGTGCTGAGATACAGGCTGCTCCAACCTGCTGTAAAATGCTTGATTTCGAGAGTGAGCGAAACTAATGAAAACATTGTTGGGGTAAAACCTAAAGGGAAAGACCTAGCACCAAATCCAATTTGCCATCTGATCTAACTTCTGGAGGCAGTCAAAATGATCCTTAGAATTCTTCCCTACCTTATTCCTGTGCTGAGATACAGGCTGCTCCAACCTGCTGTAAAATGCTTGATTTCGAGAGTGAGCGAAACTAATGAAAACATTGTTGGGGTAAAACCTAAAGGGAAAGACCTAGCACCAAATCCAATTTGCCATCTGATCTAACTTCTGGAGGCAGTCAAAATGATCCTTAGAATTCTTCCCTACCTTATTCCTGTGCTGAGATACAGGCTGCTCCAACCTGCTGTAAAATGCTTGATTTCGAGAGTGAGCGAAACTAATGAAAACATTGTTGGGGTAAAACCTAAAGGGAAAGACCTAGCACCAAATCCAATTTGCCATCTGATCTAACTTCTGGAGGCAGTCAAAATGAGCATTTGAATTCTTCCCTACCTTATTCCTGTGCTGAGATACAGGCTGCTCCAACCTGCTGTAAAATGCTTGATTTCGAGAGTGAGCGAAACTAATGAAAACATTGTTGGGGTAAAACCTAAAGGGAAAGACCTAGCACCAAATCCAATTTGCCATCTGATCTAACTTCTGGAGGCAGTCAAAATGAGCCTTAGAATTCTTCCCTACCTTATTCCTGTGCTGAGATACAGGCTGCTCCAACCTGCTGTAAAATGCTTGATTTCGAGAGTGAGCGAAACTAATGAAAACATTGTTGGGGTAAAACCTAAAGGGAAAGACCTAGCACCAAATCCAATTTGCCATCTGATCTAACTTCTGGAGGCAGTCAAAATGATCCTTAGAATTCTTCCCTACCTTATTCCTGTGCTGAGATACAGGCTGCTCCAACCTGCTGTAAAATGCTTGATTTCGAGAGTGAGCGAAACTAATGAAAACATTGTTGGGGTAAAACCTAAAGGGAAAGACCTAGCACCAAATCCAATTTGCCATCTGATCTAACTTCTAGAGGCAGTCAAAATGAGCATTTGAATTCTTCCCTACCTTATTCCTGTGCTGAGATACAGGCTGCTCCAACCTGCTGTAAAATGCTTGATTTCGAGAGTGAGCGAAACTAATGAAAACATTGTTGGGGTAAAACCTAAAGGGAAAGACCTAGCACCAAATCCAATTTGCCATCTGATCTAACTTCTGGAGGCAGTCAAAATGATCCTTAGAATTCTTCCCTACCTTATTCCTGTGCTGAGATACAGGCTGCTCCAACCTGCTGTAAAATGCTTGATTTCGAGAGTGAGCGAAACTAATGAAAACATTGTTGGGGTAAAACCTAAAGGGAAAGACCTAGCACCAAATCCAATTTGCCATCTGATCTAACTTCTGGAGGCAGTGAAAATGAGCCTTAGAATTCTTCCCTACCTTATTCCTGTGCTGAGATACAGGCTGCTCCAACCTGCTGTAAAATGCTTGATTTCGAGAGTGAGCGAAACTAATGAAAACATTGTTGGGGTAAAACCTAAAGGGAAAGACCTAGCACCAAATCCAATTTGCCATCTGATCTAACTTCTGGAGGCAGTCAAAATGAGCCTTAGAATTCTTCCCTACCTTATTCCTGTGCTGAGATACAGGCTGCTCCAACCTGCTGTAAAATGCTTGATTTCGAGAGTGAGCGAAACTAATGAAAACATTGTTGGGGTAAAACCTAAAGGGAAAGACCTAGCACCAAATCCAATTTGCCATCTGATCTAACTTCTGGAGGCAGTCAAAATGAGCCTTAGAATTCTTCCCTACCTTATTCCTGTGCTGAGATACAGGCTGCTCCAACCTGCTGTAAAATGCTTGATTTCGAGAGTGAGCGAAACTAATGAAAACATTGTTGGGGTAAAACCTAAAGGGAAAGACCTAGCACCAAATCCAATTTGCCATCTGATCTAACTTCTGGAGGCAGTCAAAATGAGCCTTAGAATTCTTCCCTACCTTATTCCTGTGCTGAGATACAGGCTGCTCCAACCTGCTGTAAAATGCTTGATTTCGAGAGTGAGCGAAACTAATGAAAACATTGTTGGGGTAAAACCTAAAGGGAAAGACCTAGCACCAAATCCAATTTGCCATCTGATCTAACTTCTGGAGGCAGTCAAAATGATCCTTAGAATTCTTCCCTACCTTATTCCTGTGCTGAGATACAGGCTGCTCCAACCTGCTGTAAAATGCTTGATTTCGAGAGTGAGCGAAACTAATGAAAACATTGTTGGGGTAAAACCTAAAGGGAAAGACCTAGCACCAAATCCAATTTGCCATCTGATCTAACTCCTGGAGGCAGTCAAAATGAGCCTTAGAATTCTTCCCTACCTTATTCCTGTGCTGAGATACAGGCTGCTCCAACCTGCTGTAAAATGCTTGATTTCGAGAGTGAGCGAAACTAATGAAAACATTGTTGGGGTAAAACCTAAAGGGAAAGACCTAGCACCAAATCCAATTTGCCATCTGATCTAACTTCTGGAGGCAGTCAAAATGAGCCTTAGAATTCTTCCCTACCTTATTCCTGTGCTGAGATACAGGCTGCTCCAACCTGCTGTAAAATGCTTGATTTCGAGAGTGAGCGAAACTAATGAAAACATTGTTGGGGTAAAACCTAAAGGGAAAGACCTAGCACCAAATCCAATTTGCCATCTGATCTAACTTCTGGAGGCAGTCAAAATGAGCCTTAGAATTCTTCCCTACCTTATTCCTGTGCTGAGATACAGGCTGCTCCAACCTGCTGTAAAATGCTTGATTTCGAGAGTGAGCGAAACTAATGAAAACATTGTTGGGGTAAAACCTAAAGGGAAAGACCTAGCACCAAATCCAATTTGCCATCTGATCTAACTTCTGGAGGCAGTCAAAATGAGCCTTAGAATTCTTCCCTACCTTATTCCTGTGCTGAGATACAGGCTGCTCCAACCTGCTGTAAAATGCTTGATTTCGAGAGTGAGCGAAACTAATGAAAACATTGTTGGGGTAAAACCTAAAGGGAAAGACCTAGCACCAAATCCAATTTGCCATCTGATCTAACTTCTGGAGGCAGTCAAAATGATCCTTAGAATTCTTCCCTACCTTATTCCTGTGCTGAGATACAGGCTGCTCCAACCTGCTGTAAAATGCTTGATTTCGAGAGTGAGCGAAACTAATGAAAACATTGTTGGGGTAAAACCTAAAGGGAAAGACCTAGCACCAAATCCAATTTGCCATCTGATCTAACTTCTGGAGGCAGTCAAAATGAGCATTTGAATTCTTCCCTACCTTATTCCTGTGCTGAGATACAGGCTGCTCCAACCTGCTGTAAAATGCTTGATTTCGAGAGTGAGCGAAACTAATGAAAACATTGTTGGGGTAAAACCTAAAGGGAAAGACCTAGCACCAAATCCAATTTGCCATCTGATCTAACTTCTGGAGGCAGTCAAAATGAGCCTTAGAATTCTTCCCTACCTTATTCCTGTGCTGAGATACAGGCTGCTCCAACCTGCTGTAAAATGCTTGATTTCGAGAGTGAGCGAAACTAATGAAAACATTGTTGGGGTAAAACCTAAAGGGAAAGACCTAGCACCAAATCCAATTTGCCATCTGATCTAACTTCTGGAGGCAGTCAAAATGATCCTTAGAATTCTTCCCTACCTTATTCCTGTGCTGAGATACAGGCTGCTCCAACCTGCTGTAAAATGCTTGATTTCGAGAGTGAGCGAAACTAATGAAAACATTGTTGGGGTAAAACCTAAAGGGAAAGACCTAGCACCAAATCCAATTTGCCATCTGATCTAACTTCTAGAGGCAGTCAAAATGAGCATTTGAATTCTTCCCTACCTTATTCCTGTGCTGAGATACAGGCTGCTCCAACCTGCTGTAAAATGCTTGATTTCGAGAGTGAGCGAAACTAATGAAAACATTGTTGGGGTAAAACCTAAAGGGAAAGACCTAGCACCAAATCCAATTTGCCATCTGATCTAACTTCTGGAGGCAGTCAAAATGATCCTTAGAATTCTTCCCTACCTTATTCCTGTGCTGAGATACAGGCTGCTCCAACCTGCTGTAAAATGCTTGATTTCGAGAGTGAGCGAAACTAATGAAAACATTGTTGGGGTAAAACCTAAAGGGAAAGACCTAGCACCAAATCCAATTTGCCATCTGATCTAACTTCTGGAGGCAGTCAAAATGAGCATTTGAATTCTTCCCTACCTTATTCCTGTGCTGAGATACAGGCTGCTCCAACCTGCTGTAAAATGCTTGATTTCGAGAGTGAGCGAAACTAATGAAAACATTGTTGGGGTAAAACCTAAAGGGAAAGACCTAGCACCAAATCCAATTTGCCATCTGATCTAACTTCTGGAGGCAGTCAAAATGAGCCTTAGAATTCTTCCCTACCTTATTCCTGTGCTGAGATACAGGCTGCTCCAACCTGCTGTAAAATGCTTGATTTCGAGAGTGAGCGAAACTAATGAAAACATTGTTGGGGTAAAACCTAAAGGGAAAGACCTAGCACCAAATCCAATTTGCCATCTGATCTAACTTCTGGAGGCAGTCAAAATGAGCCTTAGAATTCTTCCCTACCTTATTCCTGTGCTGAGATACAGGCTGCTCCAACCTGCTGTAAAATGCTTGATTTCGAGAGTGAGCGAAACTAATGAAAACATTGTTGGGGTAAAACCTAAAGGGAAAGACCTAGCACCAAATCCAATTTGCCATCTGATCTAACTTCTGGAGGCAGTCAAAATGAGCCTTAGAATTCTTCCCTACCTTATTCCTGTGCTGAGATACAGGCTGCTCCAACCTGCTGTAAAATGCTTGATTTCGAGAGTGAGCGAAACTAATGAAAACATTGTTGGGGTAAAACCTAAAGGGAAAGACCTAGCACCAAATCCAATTTGCCATCTGATCTAACTTCTGGAGGCAGTCAAAATGAGCCTTAGAATTCTTCCCTACCTTATTCCTGTGCTGAGATACAGGCTGCTCCAACCTGCTGTAAAATGCTTGATTTCGAGAGTGAGCGAAACTAATGAAAACATTGTTGGGGTAAAACCTAAAGGGAAAGACCTAGCACCAAATCCAATTTGCCATCTGATCTAACTTCTGGAGGCAGTCAAAATGAGCCTTAGAATTCTTCCCTACCTTATTCCTGTGCTGAGATACAGGCTGCTCCAACCTGCTGTAAAATGCTTGATTTCGAGAGTGAGCGAAACTAATGAAAACATTGTTGGGGTAAAACCTAAAGGGAAAGACCTAGCACCAAATCCAATTTGCCATCTGATCTAACTTCTGGAGGCAGTCAAAATGAGCCTTAGAATTCTTCCCTACCTTATTCCTGTGCTGAGATACAGGCTGCTCCAACCTGCTGTAAAATGCTTGATTTCGAGAGTGAGCGAAACTAATGAAAACATTGTTGGGGTAAAACCTAAAGGGAAAGACCTAGCACCAAATCCAATTTGCCATCTGATCTAACTTCTGGAGGCAGTCAAAATGAGCCTTAGAATTCTTCCCTACCTTATTCCTGTGCTGAGATACAGGCTGCTCCAACCTGCTGTAAAATGCTTGATTTCGAGAGTGAGCGAAACTAATGAAAACATTGTTGGGGTAAAACCTAAAGGGAAAGACCTAGCACCAAATCCAATTTGCCATCTGATCTAACTTCTGGAGGCAGTCAAAATGAGCCTTAGAATTCTTCCCTACCTTATTCCTGTGCTGAGATACAGGCTGCTCCAACCTGCTGTAAAATGCTTGATTTCGAGAGTGAGCGAAACTAATGAAAACATTGTTGGGGTAAAACCTAAAGGGAAAGACCTAGCACCAAATCCAATTTGCCATCTGATCTAACTTCTGGAGGCAGTCAAAATGAGCCTTAGAATTCTTCCCTACCTTATTCCTGTGCTGAGATACAGGCTGCTCCAACCTGCTGTAAAATGCTTGATTTCGAGAGTGAGCGAAACTAATGAAAACATTGTTGGGGTAAAACCTAAAGGGAAAGACCTAGCACCAAATCCAATTTGCCATCTGATCTAACTTCTGGAGGCAGTCAAAATGAGCCTTAGAATTCTTCCCTACCTTATTCCTGTGCTGAGATACAGGCTGCTCCAACCTGCTGTAAAATGCTTGATTTCGAGAGTGAGCGAAACTAATGAAAACATTGTTGGGGTAAAACCTAAAGGGAAAGACCTAGCACCAAATCCAATTTGCCATCTGACCTAACTTCTGGAGGCAGTCAAAATGATCCTTAGAATTCTTCCCTACCTTATTCCTGTGCTGAGATACAGGCTGCTCCAACCTGCTGTAAAATGCTTGATTTCGAGAGTGAGCGAAACTAATGAAAACATTGTTGGGGTAAAACCTAAAGGGAAAGACCTAGCACCAAATCCAATTTGCCATCTGATCTAACTTCTGGAGGCAGTCAAAATGATCCTTAGAATTCTTCCCTACCTTATTCCTGTGCTGAGATACAGGCTGCTCCAACCTGCTGTAAAATGCTTGATTTCGAGAGTGAGCGAAACTAATGAAAACATTGTTGGGGTAAAACCTAAAGGGAAAGACCTAGCACCAAATCCAATTTGCCATCTGATCTAACTTCTGGAGGCAGTCAAAATGAGCCTTAGAATTCTTCCCTACCTTATTCCTGTGCTGAGATACAGGCTGCTCCAACCTGCTGTAAAATGCTTGATTTCGAGAGTGAGCGAAACTAATGAAAACATTGTTGGGGTAAAACCTAAAGGGAAAGACCTAGCACCAAATCCAATTTGCCATCTGATCTAACTTCTGGAGGCAGTCAAAATGAGCCTTAGAATTCTTCCCTACCTTATTCCTGTGCTGAGATACAGGCTGCTCCAACCTGCTGTAAAATGCTTGATTTCGAGAGTGAGCGAAACTAATGAAAACATTGTTGGGGTAAAACCTAAAGGGAAAGACCTAGCACCAAATCCAATTTGCCATCTGATCTAACTTCTGGAGGCAGTCAAAATGAGCCTTAGAATTCTTCCCTACCTTATTCCTGTGCTGAGATACAGGCTGCTCCAACCTGCTGTAAAATGCTTGATTTCGAGAGTGAGCGAAACTAATGAAAACATTGTTGGGGTAAAACCTAAAGGGAAAGACCTAGCACCAAATCCAATTTGCCATCTGATCTAACTTCTGGAGGCAGTCAAAATGAGCCTTAGAATTCTTCCCTACCTTATTCCTGTGCTGAGATACAGGCTGCTCCAACCTGCTGTAAAATGCTTGATTTCGAGAGTGAGCGAAACTAATGAAAACATTGTTGGGGTAAAACCTAAAGGGAAAGACCTAGCACCAAATCCAATTTGCCATCTGACCTAACTTCTGGAGGCAGTCAAAATGATCCTTAGAATTCTTCCCTACCTTATTCCTGTGCTGAGATACAGGCTGCTCCAACCTGCTGTAAAATGCTTGATTTCGAGAGTGAGCGAAACTAATGAAAACATTGTTGGGGTAAAACCTAAAGGGAAAGACCTAGCACCAAATCCAATTTGCCATCTGATCTAACTTCTGGAGGCAGTCAAAATGATCCTTAGAATTCTTCCCTACCTTATTCCTGTGCTGAGATACAGGCTGCTCCAACCTGCTGTAAAATGCTTGATTTCGAGAGTGAGCGAAACTAATGAAAACATTGTTGGGGTAAAACCTAAAGGGAAAGACCTAGCACCAAATCCAATTTGCCATCTGATCTAACTTCTGGAGGCAGTCAAAATGAGCCTTAGAATTCTTCCCTACCTTATTCCTGTGCTGAGATACAGGCTGCTCCAACCTGCTGTAAAATGCTTGATTTCGAGAGTGAGCGAAACTAATGAAAACATTGTTGGGGTAAAACCTAAAGGGAAAGACCTAGCACCAAATCCAATTTGCCATCTGATCTAACTTCTGGAGGCAGTCAAAATGATCCTTAGAATTCTTCCCTACCTTATTCCTGTGCTGAGATACAGGCTGCTCCAACCTGCTGTAAAATGCTTGATTTCGAGAGTGAGCGAAACTAATGAAAACATTGTTGGGGTAAAACCTAAAGGGAAAGACCTAGCACCAAATCCAATTTGCCATCTGATCTAACTTCTGGAGGCAGTCAAAATGAGCCTTAGAATTCTTCCCTACCTTATTCCTGTGCTGAGATACAGGCTGCTCCAACCTGCTGTAAAATGCTTGATTTCGAGAGTGAGCGAAACTAATGAAAACATTGTTGGGGTAAAACCTAAAGGGAAAGACCTAGCACCAAATCCAATTTGCCATCTGATCTAACTTCTGGAGGCAGTCAAAATGAGCCTTAGAATTCTTCCCTACCTTATTCCTGTGCTGAGATACAGGCTGCTCCAACCTGCTGTAAAATGCTTGATTTCGAGAGTGAGCGAAACTAATGAAAACATTGTTGGGGTAAAACCTAAAGGGAAAGACCTAGCACCAAATCCAATTTGCCATCTGATCTAACTTCTGGAGGCAGTCAAAATGAGCCTTAGAATTCTTCCCTACCTTATTCCTGTGCTGAGATACAGGCTGCTCCAACCTGCTGTAAAATGCTTGATTTCGAGAGTGAGCGAAACTAATGAAAACATTGTTGGGGTAAAACCTAAAGGGAAAGACCTAGCACCAAATCCAATTTGCCATCTGATCTAACTTCTGGAGGCAGTCAAAATGAGCATTTGAATTCTTCCCTACCTTATTCCTGTGCTGAGATACAGGCTGCTCCAACCTGCTGTAAAATGCTTGATTTCGAGAGTGAGCGAAACTAATGAAAACATTGTTGGGGTAAAACCTAAAGGGAAAGACCTAGCACCAAATCCAATTTGCCATCTGATCTAACTTCTGGAGGCAGTCAAAATGAGCCTTAGAATTCTTCCCTACCTTATTCCTGTGCTGAGATACAGGCTGCTCCAACCTGCTGTAAAATGCTTGATTTCGAGAGTGAGCGAAACTAATGAAAACATTGTTGGGGTAAAACCTAAAGGGAAAGACCTAGCACCAAATCCAATTTGCCATCTGATCTAACTTCTGGAGGCAGTCAAAATGAGCCTTAGAATTCTTCCCTACCTTATTCCTGTGCTGAGATACAGGCTGCTCCAACCTGCTGTAAAATGCTTGATTTCGAGAGTGAGCGAAACTAATGAAAACATTGTTGGGGTAAAACCTAAAGGGAAAGACCTAGCACCAAATCCAATTTGCCATCTGACCTAACTTCTGGAGGCAGTCAAAATGAGCCTTAGAATTCTTCCCTACCTTATTCCTGTGCTGAGATACAGGCTGCTCCAACCTGCTGTAAAATGCTTGATTTCGAGAGTGAGCGAAACTAATGAAAACATTGTTGGGGTAAAACCTAAAGGGAAAGACCTAGCACCAAATCCAATTTGCCATCTGATCTAACTTCTGGAGGCAGTCAAAATGATCCTTAGAATTCTTCCCTACCTTATTCCTGTGCTGAGATACAGGCTGCTCCAACCTGCTGTAAAATGCTTGATTTCGAGAGTGAGCGAAACTAATGAAAACATTGTTGGGGTAAAACCTAAAGGGAAAGACCTAGCACCAAATCCAATTTGCCATCTGATCTAACTTCTGGAGGCAGTCAAAATGAGCCTTAGAATTCTTCCCTACCTTATTCCTGTGCTGAGATACAGGCTACTCCAACCTGCTGTAAAATGCTTGATTTCGAGAGTGAGCGAAACTAATGAAAACATTGTTGGGGTAAAACCTAAAGGGAAAGACCTAGCACCAAATCCAATTTGCCATCTGATCTAACTTCTGGAGGCAGTCAAAATGATCCTTAGAATTCTTCCCTACCTTATTCCTGTGCTGAGATACAGGCTGCTCCAACCTGCTGTAAAATGCTTGATTTCGAGAGTGAGCGAAACTAATGAAAACATTGTTGGGGTAAAACCTAAAGGGAAAGACCTAGCACCAAATCCAATTTGCCATCTGATCTAACTTCTGGAGGCAGTCAAAATGAGCCTTAGAATTCTTCCCTACCTTATTCCTGTGCTGAGATACAGGCTGCTCCAACCTGCTGTAAAATGCTTGATTTCGAGAGTGAGCGAAACTAATGAAAACATTGTTGGGGTAAAACCTAAAGGGAAAGACCTAGCACCAAATCCAATTTGCCATCTGATCTAACTTCTGGAGGCAGTCAAAATGAGCCTTAGAATTCTTCCCTACCTTATTCCTGTGCTGAGATACAGGCTGCTCCAACCTGCTGTAAAATGCTTGATTTCGAGAGTGAGCGAAACTAATGAAAACATTGTTGGGGTAAAACCTAAAGGGAAAGACCTAGCACCAAATCCAATTTGCCATCTGACCTAACTTCTGGAGGCAGTCAAAATGATCCTTAGAATTCTTCCCTACCTTATTCCTGTGCTGAGATACAGGCTGCTCCAACCTGCTGTAAAATGCTTGATTTCGAGAGTGAGCGAAACTAATGAAAACATTGTTGGGGTAAAACCTAAAGGGAAAGACCTAGCACCAAATCCAATTTGCCATCTGATCTAACTTCTGGAGGCAGTCAAAATGATCCTTAGAATTCTTCCCTACCTTATTCCTGTGCTGAGATACAGGCTGCTCCAACCTGCTGTAAAATGCTTGATTTCGAGAGTGAGCGAAACTAATGAAAACATTGTTGGGGTAAAACCTAAAGGGAAAGACCTAGCACCAAATCCAATTTGCCATCTGATCTAACTTCTGGAGGCAGTCAAAATGAGCCTTAGAATTCTTCCCTACCTTATTCCTGTGCTGAGATACAGGCTGCTCCAACCTGCTGTAAAATGCTTGATTTCGAGAGTGAGCGAAACTAATGAAAACATTGTTGGGGTAAAACCTAAAGGGAAAGACCTAGCACCAAATCCAATTTGCCATCTGATCTAACTTCTGGAGGCAGTCAAAATGATCCTTAGAATTCTTCCCTACCTTATTCCTGTGCTGAGATACAGGCTGCTCCAACCTGCTGTAAAATGCTTGATTTCGAGAGTGAGCGAAACTAATGAAAACATTGTTGGGGTAAAACCTAAAGGGAAAGACCTAGCACCAAATCCAATTTGCCATCTGATCTAACTTCTGGAGGCAGTCAAAATGAGCCTTAGAATTCTTCCCTACCTTATTCCTGTGCTGAGATACAGGCTGCTCCAACCTGCTGTAAAATGCTTGATTTCGAGAGTGAGCGAAACTAATGAAAACATTGTTGGGGTAAAACCTAAAGGGAAAGACCTAGCACCAAATCCAATTTGCCATCTGATCTAACTTCTGGAGGCAGTCAAAATGAGCCTTAGAATTCTTCCCTACCTTATTCCTGTGCTGAGATACAGGCTGCTCCAACCTGCTGTAAAATGCTTGATTTCGAGAGTGAGCGAAACTAATGAAAACATTGTTGGGGTAAAACCTAAAGGGAAAGACCTAGCACCAAATCCAATTTGCCATCTGATCTAACTTCTGGAGGCAGTCAAAATGAGCCTTAGAATTCTTCCCTACCTTATTCCTGTGCTGAGATACAGGCTGCTCCAACCTGCTGTAAAATGCTTGATTTCGAGAGTGAGCGAAACTAATGAAAACATTGTTGGGGTAAAACCTAAAGGGAAAGACCTAGCACCAAATCCAATTTGCCATCTGATCTAACTTCTGGAGGCAGTCAAAATGAGCATTTGAATTCTTCCCTACCTTATTCCTGTGCTGAGATACAGGCTGCTCCAACCTGCTGTAAAATGCTTGATTTCGAGAGTGAGCGAAACTAATGAAAACATTGTTGGGGTAAAACCTAAAGGGAAAGACCTAGCACCAAATCCAATTTGCCATCTGATCTAACTTCTGGAGGCAGTCAAAATGAGCATTTGAATTCTTCCCTACCTTATTCCTGTGCTGAGATACAGGCTGCTCCAACCTGCTGTAAAATGCTTGATTTCGAGAGTGAGCGAAACTAATGAAAACATTGTTGGGGTAAAACCTAAAGGGAAAGACCTAGCACCAAATCCAATTTGCCATCTGATCTAACTTCTGGAGGCAGTCAAAATGAGCCTTAGAATTCTTCCCTACCTTATTCCTGTGCTGAGATACAGGCTGCTCCAACCTGCTGTAAAATGCTTGATTTCGAGAGTGAGCGAAACTAATGAAAACATTGTTGGGGTAAAACCTAAAGGGAAAGACCTAGCACCAAATCCAATTTGCCATCTGATCTAACTTCTGGAGGCAGTCAAAATGAGCCTTAGAATTCTTCCCTACCTTATTCCTGTGCTGAGATACAGGCTGCTCCAACCTGCTGTAAAATGCTTGATTTCGAGAGTGAGCGAAACTAATGAAAACATTGTTGGGGTAAAACCTAAAGGGAAAGACCTAGCACCAAATCCAATTTGCCATCTGATCTAACTTCTGGAGGCAGTGAAAATGAGCCTTAGAATTCTTCCCTACCTTATTCCTGTGCTGAGATACAGGCTGCTCCAACCTGCTGTAAAATGCTTGATTTCGAGAGTGAGCGAAACTAATGAAAACATTGTTGGGGTAAAACCTAAAGGGAAAGACCTAGCACCAAATCCAATTTGCCATCTGATCTAACTTCTGGAGGCAGTCAAAATGAGCCTTAGAATTCTTCCCTACCTTATTCCTGTGCTGAGATACAGGCTGCTCCAACCTGCTGTAAAATGCTTGATTTCGAGAGTGAGCGAAACTAATGAAAACATTGTTGGGGTAAAACCTAAAGGGAAAGACCTAGCACCAAATCCAATTTGCCATCTGATCTAACTTCTGGAGGCAGTCAAAATGATCCTTAGAATTCTTCCCTACCTTATTCCTGTGCTGAGATACAGGCTGCTCCAACCTGCTGTAAAATGCTTGATTTCGAGAGTGAGCGAAACTAATGAAAACATTGTTGGGGTAAAACCTAAAGGGAAAGACCTAGCACCAAATCCAATTTGCCATCTGATCTAACTCCTGGAGGCAGTCAAAATGAGCCTTAGAATTCTTCCCTACCTTATTCCTGTGCTGAGATACAGGCTGCTCCAACCTGCTGTAAAATGCTTGATTTCAAGAGTGAGCGAAACTAATGAAAACATTGTTGGGGTAAAACCTAAAGGGAAAGACCTAGCACCAAATCCAATTTGCCATCTGATCTAACTTCTGGAGGCAGTCAAAATGAGCATTTGAATTCTTCCCTACCTTATTCCTGTGCTGAGATACAGGCTGCTCCAACCTGCTGTAAAATGCTTGATTTCGAGAGTGAGCGAAACTAATGAAAACATTGTTGGGGTAAAACCTAAAGGGAAAGACCTAGCACCAAATCCAATTTGCCATCTGATCTAACTTCTGGAGGCAGTCAAAATGAGCCTTAGAATTCTTCCCTACCTTATTCCTGTGCTGAGATACAGGCTGCTCCAACCTGCTGTAAAATGCTTGATTTCAAGAGTGAGCGAAACTAATGAAAACATTGTTGGGGTAAAACCTAAAGGGAAAGACCTAGCACCAAATCCAATTTGCCATCTGATCTAACTTCTGGAGGCAGTCAAAATGATCCTTAGAATTCTTCCCTACCTTATTCCTGTGCTGAGATACAGGCTGCTCCAACCTGCTGTAAAATGCTTGATTTCGAGAGTGAGCGAAACTAATGAAAACATTGTTGGGGTAAAACCTAAAGGGAAAGACCTAGCACCAAATCCAATTTGCCATCTGATCTAACTTCTGGAGGCAGTCAAAATGAGCATTTGAATTCTTCCCTACCTTATTCCTGTGCTGAGATACAGGCTGCTCCAACCTGCTGTAAAATGCTTGATTTCGAGAGTGAGCGAAACTAATGAAAACATTGTTGGGGTAAAACCTAAAGGGAAAGACCTAGCACCAAATCCAATTTGCCATCTGATCTAACTTCTGGAGGCAGTCAAAATGAGCCTTAGAATTCTTCCCTACCTTATTCCTGTGCTGAGATACAGGCTGCTCCAACCTGCTGTAAAATGCTTGATTTCGAGAGTGAGCGAAACTAATGAAAACATTGTTGGGGTAAAACCTAAAGGGAAAGACCTAGCACCAAATCCAATTTGCCATCTGATCTAACTTCTGGAGGCAGTCAAAATGATCCTTAGAATTCTTCCCTACCTTATTCCTGTGCTGAGATACAGGCTGCTCCAACCTGCTGTAAAATGCTTGATTTCGAGAGTGAGCGAAACTAATGAAAACATTGTTGGGGTAAAACCTAAAGGGAAAGACCTAGCACCAAATCCAATTTGCCATCTGATCTAACTTCTAGAGGCAGTCAAAATGAGCATTTGAATTCTTCCCTACCTTATTCCTGTGCTGAGATACAGGCTGCTCCAACCTGCTGTAAAATGCTTGATTTCGAGAGTGAGCGAAACTAATGAAAACATTGTTGGGGTAAAACCTAAAGGGAAAGACCTAGCACCAAATCCAATTTGCCATCTGATCTAACTTCTGGAGGCAGTCAAAATGATCCTTAGAATTCTTCCCTACCTTATTCCTGTGCTGAGATACAGGCTGCTCCAACCTGCTGTAAAATGCTTGATTTCGAGAGTGAGCGAAACTAATGAAAACATTGTTGGGGTAAAACCTAAAGGGAAAGACCTAGCACCAAATCCAATTTGCCATCTGATCTAACTTCTGGAGGCAGTCAAAATGAGCATTTGAATTCTTCCCTACCTTATTCCTGTGCTGAGATACAGGCTGCTCCAACCTGCTGTAAAATGCTTGATTTCGATAGTGAGCGAAACTAATGAAAACATTGTTGGGGTAAAACCTAAAGGGAAAGACCTAGCACCAAATCCAATTTGCCATCTGATCTAACTTCTGGAGGCAGTCAAAATGATCCTTAGAATTCTTCCCTACCTTATTCCTGTGCTGAGATACAGGCTGCTCCAACCTGCTGTAAAATGCTTGATTTCGAGAGTGAGCGAAACTAATGAAAACATTGTTGGGGTAAAACCTAAAGGGAAAGACCTAGCACCAAATCCAATTTGCCATCTGATCTAACTTCTGGAGGCAGTCAAAATGAGCCTTAGAATTCTTCCCTACCTTATTCCTGTGCTGAGATACAGGCTGCTCCAACCTGCTGTAAAATGCTTGATTTCGAGAGTGAGCGAAACTAATGAAAACATTGTTGGGGTAAAACCTAAAGGGAAAGACCTAGCACCAAATCCAATTTGCCATCTGATCTAACTTCTGGAGGCAGTCAAAATGAGCCTTAGAATTCTTCCCTACCTTATTCCTGTGCTGAGATACAGGCTGCTCCAACCTGCTGTAAAATGCTTGATTTCGAGAGTGAGCGAAACTAATGAAAACATTGTTGGGGTAAAACCTAAAGGGAAAGACCTAGCACCAAATCCAATTTGCCATCTGATCTAACTTCTGGAGGCAGTCAAAATGATCCTTAGAATTCTTCCCTACCTTATTCCTGTGCTGAGATACAGGCTGCTCCAACCTGCTGTAAAATGCTTGATTTCGAGAGTGAGCGAAACTAATGAAAACATTGTTGGGGTAAAACCTAAAGGGAAAGACCTAGCACCAAATCCAATTTGCCATCTGATCTAACTTCTGGAGGCAGTCAAAATGAGCATTTGAATTCTTCCCTACCTTATTCCTGTGCTGAGATACAGGCTGCTCCAACCTGCTGTAAAATGCTTGATTTCGAGAGTGAGCGAAACTAATGAAAACATTGTTGGGGTAAAACCTAAAGGGAAAGACCTAGCACCAAATCCAATTTGCCATCTGATCTAACTTCTGGAGGCAGTCAAAATGAGCCTTAGAATTCTTCCCTACCTTATTCCTGTGCTGAGATACAGGCTGCTCCAACCTGCTGTAAAATGCTTGATTTCGAGAGTGAGCGAAACTAATGAAAACATTGTTGGGGTAAAACCTAAAGGGAAAGACCTAGCACCAAATCCAATTTGCCATCTGATCTAACTTCTGGAGGCAGTCAAAATGAGCATTTGAATTCTTCCCTACCTTATTCCTGTGCTGAGATACAGGCTGCTCCAACCTGCTGTAAAATGCTTGATTTCGAGAGTGAGCGAAACTAATGAAAACATTGTTGGGGTAAAACCTAAAGGGAAAGACCTAGCACCAAATCCAATTTGCCATCTGATCTAACTTCTGGAGGCAGTCAAAATGAGCCTTAGAATTCTTCCCTACCTTATTCCTGTGCTGAGATACAGGCTGCTCCAACCTGCTGTAAAATGCTTGATTTCGAGAGTGAGCGAAACTAATGAAAACATTGTTGGGGTAAAACCTAAAGGGAAAGACCTAGCACCAAATCCAATTTGCCATCTGATCTAACTTCTGGAGGCAGTCAAAATGATCCTTAGAATTCTTCCCTACCTTATTCCTGTGCTGAGATACAGGCTGCTCCAACCTGCTGTAAAATGCTTGATTTCGAGAGTGAGCGAAACTAATGAAAACATTGTTGGGGTAAAACCTAAAGGGAAAGACCTAGCACCAAATCCAATTTGCCATCTGATCTAACTTCTGGAGGCAGTCAAAATGAGCCTTAGAATTCTTCCCTACCTTATTCCTGTGCTGAGATACAGGCTGCTCCAACCTGCTGTAAAATGCTTGATTTCGAGAGTGAGCGAAACTAATGAAAACATTGTTGGGGTAAAACCTAAAGGGAAAGACCTAGCACCAAATCCAATTTGCCATCTGATCTAACTTCTGGAGGCAGTCAAAATGAGCATTTGAATTCTTCCCTACCTTATTCCTGTGCTGAGATACAGGCTGCTCCAACCTGCTGTAAAATGCTTGATTTCGAGAGTGAGCGAAACTAATGAAAACATTGTTGGGGTAAAACCTAAAGGGAAAGACCTAGCACCAAATCCAATTTGCCATCTGATCTAACTTCTGGAGGCAGTCAAAATGATCCTTAGAATTCTTCCCTACCTTATTCCTGTGCTGAGATACAGGCTGCTCCAACCTGCTGTAAAATGCTTGATTTCGAGAGTGAGCGAAACTAATGAAAACATTGTTGGGGTAAAACCTAAAGGGAAAGACCTAGCACCAAATCCAATTTGCCATCTGATCTAACTTCTGGAGGCAGTCAAAATGAGCCTTAGAATTCTTCCCTACCTTATTCCTGTGCTGAGATACAGGCTGCTCCAACCTGCTGTAAAATGCTTGATTTCGAGAGTGAGCGAAACTAATGAAAACATTGTTGGGGTAAAACCTAAAGGGAAAGACCTAGCACCAAATCCAATTTGCCATCTGATCTAACTTCTGGAGGCAGTCAAAATGAGCATTTGAATTCTTCCCTACCTTATTCCTGTGCTGAGATACAGGCTGCTCCAACCTGCTGTAAAATGCTTGATTTCGAGAGTGAGCGAAACTAATGAAAACATTGTTGGGGTAAAACCTAAAGGGAAAGACCTAGCACCAAATCCAATTTGCCATCTGATCTAACTTCTGGAGGCAGTCAAAATGAGCCTTAGAATTCTTCCCTACCTTATTCCTGTGCTGAGATACAGGCTGCTCCAACCTGCTGTAAAATGCTTGATTTCGAGAGTGAGCGAAACTAATGAAAACATTGTTGGGGTAAAACCTAAAGGGAAAGACCTAGCACCAAATCCAATTTGCCATCTGATCTAACTTCTGGAGGCAGTCAAAATGAGCCTTAGAATTCTTCCCTACCTTATTCCTGTGCTGAGATACAGGCTGCTCCAACCTGCTGTAAAATGCTTGATTTCGAGAGTGAGCGAAACTAATGAAAACATTGTTGGGGTAAAACCTAAAGGGAAAGACCTAGCACCAAATCCAATTTGCCATCTGATCTAACTTCTGGAGGCAGTCAAAATGAGCCTTAGAATTCTTCCCTACCTTATTCCTGTGCTGAGATACAGGCTGCTCCAACCTGCTGTAAAATGCTTGATTCCGAGAGTGAGCGAAACTAATGAAAACATTGTTGGGGTAAAACCTAAAGGGAAAGACCTAGCACCAAATCCAATTTGCCATCTGATCTAACTTCTGGAGGCAGTCAAAATGATCCTTAGAATTCTTCCCTACCTTATTCCTGTGCTGAGATACAGGCTGCTCCAACCTGCTGTAAAATGCTTGATTTCAAGAGTGAGCGAAACTAATGAAAACATTGTTGGGGTAAAACCTAAAGGGAAAGACCTAGCACCAAATCCAATTTGCCATCTGATCTAACTTCTGGAGGCAGTCAAAATGAGCATTTGAATTCTTCCCTACCTTATTCCTGTGCTGAGATACAGGCTGCTCCAACCTGCTGTAAAATGCTTGATTTCGAGAGTGAGCGAAACTAATGAAAACATTGTTGGGGTAAAACCTAAAGGGAAAGACCTAGCACCAAATCCAATTTGCCATCTGATCTAACTTCTGGAGGCAGTCAAAATGAGCCTTAGAATTCTTCCCTACCTTATTCCTGTGCTGAGATACAGGCTGCTCCAACCTGCTGTAAAATGCTTGATTTCGAGAGTGAGCGAAACTAATGAAAACATTGTTGGGGTAAAACCTAAAGGGAAAGACCTAGCACCAAATCCAATTTGCCATCTGATTTAACTTCTGGAGGCAGTCAAAATGAGCCTTAGAATTCTTCCCTACCTTATTCCTGTGCTGAGATACAGGCTGCTCCAACCTGCTGTAAAATGCTTGATTTCGAGAGTGAGCGAAACTAATGAAAACATTGTTGGGGTAAAACCTAAAGGGAAAGACCTAGCACCAAATCCAATTTGCCATCTGATCTAACTTCTGGAGGCAGTCAAAATGATCCTTAGAATTCTTCCCTACCTTATTCCTGTGCTGAGATACAGGCTGCTCCAACCTGCTGTAAAATGCTTGATTTCGAGAGTGAGCGAAACTAATGAAAACATTGTTGGGGTAAAACCTAAAGGGAAAGACCTAGCACCAAATCCAATTTGCCATCTGATCTAACTTCTGGCGGCAGTCAAAATGAGCATTTGAATTCTTCCCTACCTTATTCCTGTGCTGAGATACAGGCTGCTCCAACCTGCTGTAAAATGCTTGATTTCGAGAGTGAGCGAAACTAATGAAAACATTGTTGGGGTAAAACCTAAAGGGAAAGACCTAGCACCAAATCCAATTTGCCATCTGATCTAACTTCTGGAGGCAGTCAAAATGAGCCTTAGAATTCTTCCCTACCTTATTCCTGTGCTGAGATACAGGCTGCTCCAACCTGCTGTAAAATGCTTGATTTCGAGAGTGAGCGAAACTAATGAAAACATTGTTGGGGTAAAACCTAAAGGGAAAGACCTAGCACCAAATCCAATTTGCCATCTGATCTAACTTCTGGAGGCAGTCAAAATGAGCCTTAGAATTCTTCCCTACCTTATTCCTGTGCTGAGATACAGGCTGCTCCAACCTGCTGTAAAATGCTTGATTCCGAGAGTGAGCGAAACTAATGAAAACATTGTTGGGGTAAAACCTAAAGGGAAAGACCTAGCACCAAATCCAATTTGCCATCTGATCTAACTTCTGGAGGCAGTCAAAATGATCCTTAGAATTCTTCCCTACCTTATTCCTGTGCTGAGATACAGGCTGCTCCAACCTGCTGTAAAATGCTTGATTTCAAGAGTGAGCGAAACTAATGAAAACATTGTTGGGGTAAAACCTAAAGGGAAAGACCTAGCACCAAATCCAATTTGCCATCTGATCTAACTTCTGGAGGCAGTCAAAATGAGCATTTGAATTCTTCCCTACCTTATTCCTGTGCTGAGATACAGGCTGCTCCAACCTGCTGTAAAATGCTTGATTTCGAGAGTGAGCGAAACTAATGAAAACATTGTTGGGGTAAAACCTAAAGGGAAAGACCTAGCACCAAATCCAATTTGCCATCTGATCTAACTTCTGGAGGCAGTCAAAATGAGCCTTAGAATTCTTCCCTACCTTATTCCTGTGCTGAGATACAGGCTGCTCCAACCTGCTGTAAAATGCTTGATTTCGAGAGTGAGCGAAACTAATGAAAACATTGTTGGGGTAAAACCTAAAGGGAAAGACCTAGCACCAAATCCAATTTGCCATCTGATTTAACTTCTGGAGGCAGTCAAAATGAGCCTTAGAATTCTTCCCTACCTTATTCCTGTGCTGAGATACAGGCTGCTCCAACCTGCTGTAAAATGCTTGATTTCGAGAGTGAGCGAAACTAATGAAAACATTGTTGGGGTAAAACCTAAAGGGAAAGACCTAGCACCAAATCCAATTTGCCATCTGATCTAACTTCTGGAGGCAGTCAAAATGATCCTTAGAATTCTTCCCTACCTTATT
Organism: Melanerpes formicivorus; assembly: GCF_026170545.1. NCBI lineage: Eukaryota > Metazoa > Chordata > Aves > Piciformes > Picidae > Melanerpes > Melanerpes formicivorus. The sequence continues at coordinate 46,473 of NW_027143774.1, forward strand.
CCTGTGCTGAGATACAGGCTGCTCCAACCTGCTGTAAAATGCTTGATTTCGAGAGTGAGCGAAACTAATGAAAACATTGTTGGGGTAAAACCTAAAGGGAAAGACCTAGCACCAAATCCAATTTGCCATCTGATCTAACTTCTGGCGGCAGTCAAAATGAGCATTTGAATTCTTCCCTACCTTATTCCTGTGCTGAGATACAGGCTGCTCCAACCTGCTGTAAAATGCTTGATTTCGAGAGTGAGCGAAACTAATGAAAACATTGTTGGGGTAAAACCTAAAGGGAAAGACCTAGCACCAAATCCAATTTGCCATCTGATCTAACTTCTGGAGGCAGTCAAAATGAGCCTTAGAATTCTTCCCTACCTTATTCCTGTGCTGAGATACAGGCTGCTCCAACCTGCTGTAAAATGCTTGATTTCGAGAGTGAGCGAAACTAATGAAAACATTGTTGGGGTAAAACCTAAAGGGAAAGACCTAGCACCAAATCCAATTTGCCATCTGATCTAACTTCTGGAGGCAGTCAAAATGAGCCTTAGAATTCTTCCCTACCTTATTCCTGTGCTGAGATACAGGCTGCTCCAACCTGCTGTAAAATGCTTGATTTCGAGAGTGAGCGAAACTAATGAAAACATTGTTGGGGTAAAACCTAAAGGGAAAGACCTAGCACCAAATCCAATTTGCCATCTGATCTAACTTCTGGAGGCAGTGAAAATGAGCCTTAGAATTCTTCCCTACCTTATTCCTGTGCTGAGATACAGGCTGCTCCAACCTGCTGTAAAATGCTTGATTTCGAGAGTGAGCGAAACTAATGAAAACATTGTTGGGGTAAAACCTAAAGGGAAAGACCTAGCACCAAATCCAATTTGCCATCTGATCTAACTTCTGGAGGCAGTCAAAATGATCCTTAGAATTCTTCCCTACCTTATTCCTGTGCTGAGATACAGGCTGCTCCAACCTGCTGTAAAATGCTTGATTTCGAGAGTGAGCGAAACTAATGAAAACATTGTTGGGGTAAAACCTAAAGGGAAAGACCTAGCACCAAATCCAATTTGCCATCTGATCTAACTTCTGGAGGCAGTCAAAATGAGCATTTGAATTCTTCCCTACCTTATTCCTGTGCTGAGATACAGGCTGCTCCAACCTGCTGTAAAATGCTTGATTTCGAGAGTGAGCGAAACTAATGAAAACATTGTTGGGGTAAAACCTAAAGGGAAAGACCTAGCACCAAATCCAATTTGCCATCTGATCTAACTTCTGGAGGCAGTCAAAATGAGCCTTAGAATTCTTCCCTACCTTATTCCTGTGCTGAGATACAGGCTGCTCCAACCTGCTGTAAAATGCTTGATTTCGAGAGTGAGCGAAACTAATGAAAACATTGTTGGGGTAAAACCTAAAGGGAAAGACCTAGCACCAAATCCAATTTGCCATCTGATTTAACTTCCGGAGGCAGTCAAAATGAGCCTTAGAATTCTTCCCTACCTTATTCCTGTGCTGAGATACAGGCTGCTCCAACCTGCTGTAAAATGCTTGATTTCGAGAGTGAGCGAAACTAATGAAAACATTGTTGGGGTAAAACCTAAAGGGAAAGACCTAGCACCAAATCCAATTTGCCATCTGATCTAACTTCTGGAGGCAGTCAAAATGATCCTTAGAATTCTTCCCTACCTTATTCCTGTGCTGAGATACAGGCTGCTCCAACCTGCTGTAAAATGCTTGATTTCGAGAGTGAGCGAAACTAATGAAAACATTGTTGGGGTAAAACCTAAAGGGAAAGACCTAGCACCAAATCCAATTTGCCATCTGATCTAACTTCTGGCGGCAGTCAAAATGAGCATTTGAATTCTTCCCTACCTTATTCCTGTGCTGAGATACAGGCTGCTCCAACCTGCTGTAAAATGCTTGATTTCGAGAGTGAGCGAAACTAATGAAAACATTGTTGGGGTAAAACCTAAAGGGAAAGACCTAGCACCAAATCCAATTTGCCATCTGATCTAACTTCTGGAGGCAGTCAAAATGAGCATTTGAATTCTTCCCTACCTTATTCCTGTGCTGAGATACAGGCTGCTCCAACCTGCTGTAAAATGCTTGATTTCGAGAGTGAGCGAAACTAATGAAAACATTGTTGGGGTAAAACCTAAAGGGAAAGACCTAGCACCAAATCCAATTTGCCATCTGATCTAACTTCTGGAGGCAGTCAAAATGAGCATTTGAATTCTTCCCTACCTTATTCCTGTGCTGAGATACAGGCTGCTCCAACCTGCTGTAAAATGCTTGATTTCGAGAGTGAGCGAAACTAATGAAAACATTGTTGGGGTAAAACCTAAAGGGAAA
>NW_027143775.1:0-48792 GCF_026170545.1 Melanerpes formicivorus
CAGCACAGGAATAAGGTAGGGAAGAATTCTAAGGATCATTTTGACTGCCTCCAGAAGTTAGATCAGATGGCAAATTGGATTTGGTGCTAGGTCTTTCCCTTTAGGTTTTTACCCCAACAATGTTTTCATTAGTTTCGCTCACTCTCGAAATCAAGCATTTTACAGCAGGTTGGAGCAGCCTGTATCTCAGCACAGGAATAAGGTAGGGAAGAATTCAAATGCTCATTTTGACTGCCTCCAGAAGTTAGATCAGATGGCAAATTGGATTTGGTGCTAGGTCTTTCCCTTTAGGTTTTACCCCAACAATGTGTTTCATTAGTTTCGCTCACTCTCGAAATCAAGCATTTTACAGCAGGTTGGAGCAGCCTGTATCTCAGCACAGGAATAAGGTAGGGAAGAATTCTAAGGATCATTTTGACTGCCTCCAGAAGTTAGATCAGATGGCAAATTGGATTTGGTGCTAGGTCTTTCCCTTTAGGTTTTACCCCAACAATGTTTTCATTAGTTTCGCTCACTCTCGAAATCAAGCATTTTACAGCAGGTTGGAGCAGCCTGTATCTCAGCACAGGAATAAGGTAGGGAAGAATTCTAAGGCTCATTTTGACTGCCTCCAGAAGTTAGATCAGATGGCAAATTGGATTTGGTGCTAGGTCTTTCCCTTTAGGTTTTACCCCAACAATGTTTTCATTAGTTTCGCTCACTCTCGAAATCAAGCATTTTACAGCAGGTTGGAGCAGCCTGTATCTCAGCACAGGAATAAGGTAGGGAAGAATTCTAAGGATCATTTTGACTGCCTCCAGAAGTTAGATCAGATTGCAAATTGGATTTGGTGCTGGGTCTTTCCCTTTAGGTTTTACCCCAACAATGTTTTCATTAGTTTCGCTCACTCTCGAAATCAAGCATTTTACAGCAGGTTGGAGCAGCCTGTATCTCAGCACAGGAATAAGGTAGGGAAGAATTCAAATGCTCATTTTGACTGCCTCCAGAAGTTAGATCAGATGGCAAATTGGATTTGGTGCTAGGTCTTTCCCTTTAGGTTTTACCCCAACAATGTTTTCATTAGTTTCGCTCACTCTCGAAATCAAGCATTTTACAGCAGGTTGGAGCAGCCTGTATCTCAGCACAGGAATAAGGTAGGGAAGAATTTCTAAGGATCATTTTGACTGCCTCCAGAAGTTAGATCAGATGGCAAATTGGATTTGGTGCTAGGTCTTTCCCTTTAGGTTTTACCCCAACAATGTTTTCATTAGTTTCGCTCACTCTCGAAATCAAGCATTTTACAGCAGGTTGGAGCAGCCTGTATCTCAGCACAGGAATAAGGTAGGGAAGAATTCAAATGCTCATTTTGACTGCCTCCAGAAGTTAGATCAGATGGCAAATTGGATTTGGTGCTAGGTCTTTCCCTTTAGGTTTTACCCCAACAATGTTTTCATTAGTTTCGCTCACTCTCGAAATCAAGCATTTTACAGCAGGTTGGAGCAGCCTGTATCTCAGCACAGGAATAAGGTAGGGAAGAATTCTAAGGATCATTTTGACTGCCTCCAGAAGTTAGATCAGATGGCAAATTGGATTTGGTGCTAGGTCTTTCCCTTTAGGTTTTACCCCAACAATGTTTTCATTAGTTTCGCTCACTCTCGAAATCAAGCATTTTACAGCAGGTTGGAGCAGCCTGTATCTCAGCACAGGAATAAGGTAGGGAAGAATTCTAAGGATCATTTTGACTGCCTCCAGAAGTTAGATCAGATGGCAAATTGGATTTGGTGCTAGGTCTTTCCCTTTAGGTTTTACCCCAACAATGTTTTCATTAGTTTCGCTCACTCTCGAAATCAAGCATTTTACAGCAGGTTGGAGCAGCCTGTATCTCAGCACAGGAATAAGGTAGGGAAGAATTCTAAGGATCATTTTGACTGCCTCCAGAAGTTAGATCAGATGGCAAATTGGATTTGGTGCTAGGTCTTTTCCTTTAGGTTTTACCCCAACAATGTTTTCATTAGTTTCGCTCACTCTCGAAATCAAGCATTTTACAGCAGGTTGGAGCAGCCTGTATCTCAGCACAGAATAAGGTAGGGAAGAATTCTAAGGATCATTTTGACTGCCTCCAGAAGTTAGATCAGATGGCAAATTGGATTTGGTGCTAGGTCTTTCCCTTTAGATTTTACCCCAACAATGTTTTCATTAGTTTCGCTCACTCTCGAAATCAAGCATTTTACAGCAGGTTGGAGCAGCCTGTATCTCAGCACAGGAATAAGGTAGGGAAGAATTCTAAGGCTCATTTTGACTGCCTCCAGAAGTTAGATCAGATGGCAAATTGGATTTGGTGCTAGGTCTTTCCCTTTAGGTTTTACCCCAACAATGTTTTCATTAGTTTCGCTCACTCTCGAAATCAAGCATTTTACAGCAGGTTGGAGCAGCCTGTATCTCAGCACAGGAATAAGGTAGGGAAGATTCTAAGGATCATTTTGACTGCCTCCAGAAGTTAGATCAGATGGCAAATTGGATTTGGTGCTAGGTCTTTCCCTTTAGGTTTTACCCCAACAATGTTTTCATTAGTTTCGCTCACTCTCGAAATCAAGCATTTTACAGCAGGTTGGAGCAGCCTGTATCTCAGCACAGGAATAAGGTAGGGAAGAATTCTAAGGCTCATTTTGACTGCCTCCAGAAGTTAGATCAGATGGCAAATTGGATTTGGTGCTAGGTCTTTCCCTTTAGGTTTTACCCCAACAATGTTTTCATTAGTTTCGCTCACTCTCGAAATCAAGCATTTTACAGCAGGTTGGAGCAGCCTGTATCTCAGCACAGGAATAAGGTAGGGAAGAATTCTAAGGATCATTTTGACTGCCTCCAGAAGTTAGATCAGATGGCAAATTGGATTTGGTGCTAGGTCTTTCCCTTTAGGTTTTACCCCAACAATGTTTTCATTAGTTTCGCTCACTCTCGAAATCAAGCATTTTACAGCAGGTTGGAGCAGCCTGTATCTCAGCACAGGAATAAGGTAGGGAAGAATTCTAAGGCTCATTTTGACTGCCTCCAGAAGTTAGATCAGATGGCAAATTGGATTTGGTGCTAGGTCTTTCCCTTTAGGTTTTACCCCAACAATGTTTTCATTAGTTTCGCTCACTCTCGAAATCAAGCATTTTACAGCAGGTTGGAGCAGCCTGTATCTCAGCACAGGAATAAGGTAGGGAAGAATTCTAAGGCTCATTTTGACTGCCTCCAGAAGTTAGATCAGATGGCAAATTGGATTTGGTGCTAGGTCTTTCCCTTTAGGTTTTACCCCAACAATGTTTTCATTAGTTTCGCTCACTCTCGAAATCAAGCATTTTACAGCAGGTTGGAGCAGCCTGTATCTCAGCACAGGAATAAGGTAGGGAAGAATTCTAAGGATCATTTTGACTGCCTCCAGAAGTTAGATCAGATGGCAAATTGGATTTGGTGCTAGGTCTTTCCCTTTAGGTTTTACCCCAACAATGTTTTCATAGTTTCGCTCACTCTCGAAATCAAGCATTTTACAGCAGGTTGGAGCAGCCTGTATCTCAGCACAGGAATAAGGTAGGGAAGAATTCTAAGGCTCATTTTGACTGCCTCCAGAAGTTAGATCAGATGGCAAATTGGATTTGGTGCTAGGTCTTTCCCTTTAGGTTTTACCCCAACAATGTTTTCATTAGTTTCGCTCACTCTCGAAATCAAGCATTTTACAGCAGGTTGGAGCAGCCTGTATCTCAGCACAGGAATAAGGTAGGGAAGAATTCTAAGGATCATTTTGACTGCCTCCAGAAGTTAGATCAGATGGCAAATTGGATTTGGTGCTAGGTCTTTCCCTTTAGGTTTTACCCCAACAATGTTTTCATTAGTTTCGCTCACTCTCGAAATCAAGCATTTTACAGCAGGTTGGAGCAGCCTGTATCTCAGCACAGGAATAAGGTAGGGAAGAATTCTAAGGCTCATTTTGACTGCCTCCAGAAGTTAGATCAGATGGCAAATTGGATTTGGTGCTAGGTCTTTCCCTTTAGGTTTTACCCCAACAATGTTTTCATTAGTTTCGCTCACTCTCGAAATCAAGCATTTTACAGCAGGTTGGAGCAGCCTGTATCTCAGCACAGGAATAAGGTAGGGAAGAATTCTAAGGCTCATTTTGACTGCCTCCAGAAGTTAGATCAGATGGCAAATTGGATTTGGTGCTAGGTCTTTCCCTTTAGGTTTTACCCCAACAATGTTTTCATTAGTTTCGCTCACTCTCGAAATCAAGCATTTTACAGCAGGTTGGAGCAGCCTGTATCTCAGCACAGGAATAAGGTAGGGAAGAATTCTAAGGCTCATTTTGACTGCCTCCAGAAGTTAGATCAGATGGCAAATTGGATTTGGTGCTAGGTCTTTCCCTTTAGGTTTTACCCCAACAATGTTTTCATTAGTTTCGCTCACTCTCGAAATCAAGCATTTTACAGCAGGTTGGAGCAGCCTGTATCTCAGCACAGGAATAAGGTAGGGAAGAATTCTAAGGCTCATTTTGACTGCCTCCAGAAGTTAGATCAGATGGCAAATTGGATTTGGTGCTAGGTCTTTCCCTTTAGGTTTTACCCCAACAATGTTTTCATTAGTTTCGCTCACTCTCGAAATCAAGCATTTTACAGCAGGTTGGAGCAGCCTGTATCTCAGCACAGGAATAAGGTAGGGAAGAATTCTAAGGATCATTTTGACTGCCTCCAGAAGTTAGATCAGATGGCAAATTGGATTTGGTGCTAGGTCTTTTCCTTTAGGTTTTACCCCAACAATGTTTTCATTAGTTTCGCTCACTCTCGAAATCAAGCATTTTACAGCAGGTTGGAGCAGCCTGTATCTCAGCACAGGAATAAGGTAGGGAAGAATTCTAAGGATCATTTTGACTGCCTCCAGAAGTTAGATCAGATGGCAAATTGGATTTGGTGCTAGGTCTTTCCCTTTAGATTTTACCCCAACAATGTTTTCATTAGTTTCGCTCACTCTCGAAATCAAGCATTTTACAGCAGGTTGGAGCAGCCTGTATCTCAGCACAGGATAAGGTAGGGAAGAATTCTAAGGCTCATTTTGACTGCCTCCAGAAGTTAGATCAGATGGCAAATTGGATTTGGTGCTAGGTCTTTCCCTTTAGGTTTTACCCCAACAATGTTTTCATTAGTTTCGCTCACTCTCGAAATCAAGCATTTTACAGCAGGTTGGAGCAGCCTGTATCTCAGCACAGGAATAAGGTAGGGAAGAATTCTAAGGATCATTTTGACTGCCTCCAGAAGTTAGATCAGATGGCAAATTGGATTTGGTGCTAGGTCTTTCCCTTTAGGTTTTACCCCAACAATGTTTTCATTAGTTTCGCTCACTCTCGAAATCAAGCATTTTACAGCAGGTTGGAGCAGCCTGTATCTCAGCACAGGAATAAGGTAGGGAAGAATTCTAAGGATCATTTTGACTGCCTCCAGAAGTTAGATCAGATGGCAAATTGGATTTGGTGCTAGGTCTTTCCCTTTAGGTTTTACCCCAACAATGTTTTCATTAGTTTCGCTCACTCTCGAAATCAAGCATTTTACAGCAGGTTGGAGCAGCCTGTATCTCAGCACAGGAATAAGGTAGGGAAGAATTCTAAGGCTCATTTTGACTGCCTCCAGAAGTTAGATCAGATGGCAAATTGGATTTGGTGCTAGGTCTTTCCCTTTAGGTTTTACCCCAACAATGTTTTCATTAGTTTCGCTCACTCTCGAAATCAAGCATTTTACAGCAGGTTGGAGCAGCCTGTATCTCAGCACAGGAATAAGGTAGGGAAGAATTCTAAGGATCATTTTGACTGCCTCCAGAAGTTAGATCAGATGGCAAATTGGATTTGGTGCTAGGTCTTTCCCTTTAGGTTTTACCCCAACAATGTTTTCATTAGTTTCGCTCACTCTCGAAATCAAGCATTTTACAGCAGGTTGGAGCAGCCTGTATCTCAGCACAGGAATAAGGTAGGGAAGAATTCTAAGGATCATTTTGACTGCCTCCAGAAGTTAGATCAGATGGCAAATTGGATTTGGTGCTAGGTCTTTCCCTTTAGGTTTTACCCCAACAATGTTTTCATTAGTTTCGCTCACTCTCGAAATCAAGCATTTTACAGCAGGTTGGAGCAGCCTGTATCTCAGCACAGGAATAAGGTAGGGAAGAATTCTAAGGATCATTTTGACTGCCTCCAGAAGTTAGATCAGATGGCAAATTGGATTTGGTGCTAGGTCTTTCCCTTTAGGTTTTACCCCAACAATGTTTTCATTAGTTTCGCTCACTCTCGAAATCAAGCATTTTACAGCAGGTTGGAGCAGCCTGTATCTCAGCACAGGAATAAGGTAGGGAAGAATTCTAAGGCTCATTTTGACTGCCTCCAGAAGTTAGATCAGATGGCAAATTGGATTTGGTGCTAGGTCTTTCCCTTTAGGTTTTACCCCAACAATGTTTTCATTAGTTTCGCTCACTCTCGAAATCAAGCATTTTACAGCAGGTTGGAGCAGCCTGTATCTCAGCACAGGAATAAGGTAGGGAAGAATTCTAAGGATCATTTTGACTGCCTCCAGAAGTTAGATCAGATGGCAAATTGGATTTGGTGCTAGGTCTTTTCCTTTAGGTTTTACCCCAACAATGTTTTCATTAGTTTCGCTCACTCTCGAAATCAAGCATTTTACAGCAGGTTGGAGCAGCCTGTATCTCAGCACAGGAATAAGGTAGGGAAGAATTCTAAGGATCATTTTGACTGCCTCCAGAAGTTAGATCAGATGGCAAATTGGATTTGGTGCTAGGTCTTTCCCTTTAGATTTTACCCCAACAATGTTTTCATTAGTTTCGCTCACTCTCGAAATCAAGCATTTTACAGCAGGTTGGAGCAGCCTGTATCTCAGCACAGGAATAAGGTAGGGAAGAATTCTAAGGCTCATTTTGACTGCCTCCAGAAGTTAGATCAGATGGCAAATTGGATTTGGTGCTAGGTCTTTCCCCTTTAGGTTTTACCCCAACAATGTTTTCATTAGTTTCGCTCACTCTCGAAATCAAGCATTTTACAGCAGGTTGGAGCAGCCTGTATCTCAGCACAGGAATAAGGTAGGGAAGAATTCTAAGGATCATTTTGACTGCCTCCAGAAGTTAGATCAGATGGCAAATTGGATTTGGTGCTAGGTCTTTCCCTTTAGGTTTTACCCCAACAATGTTTTCATTAGTTTCGCTCACTCTCGAAATCAAGCATTTTACAGCAGGTTGGAGCAGCCTGTATCTCAGCACAGGAATAAGGTAGGGAAGAATTCTAAGGATCATTTTGACTGCCTCCAGAAGTTAGATCAGATGGCAAATTGGATTTGGTGCTAGGTCTTTCCCTTTAGGTTTTACCCCAACAATGTTTTCATTAGTTTCGCTCACTCTCGAAATCAAGCATTTTACAGCAGGTTGGAGCAGCCTGTATCTCAGCACAGGAATAAGGTAGGGAAGAATTCTAAGGCTCATTTTGACTGCCTCCAGAAGTTAGATCAGATGGCAAATTGGATTTGGTGCTAGGTCTTTCCCTTTAGGTTTTACCCCAACAATGTTTTCATTAGTTTCGCTCACTCTCGAAATCAAGCATTTTACAGCAGGTTGGAGCAGCCTGTATCTCAGCACAGGAATAAGGTAGGGAAGAATTCTAAGGATCATTTTTGACTGCCTCCAGAAGTTAGATCAGATGGCAAATTGGATTTGGTGCTTGGTCTTTCCCTTTAGGTTTTACCCCAACAATGTTTTCATTAGTTTCGCTCACTCTCGAAATCAAGCATTTTACAGCAGGTTGGAGCAGCCTGTATCTCAGCACAGGAATAAGGTAGGGAAGAATTCTAAGGATCATTTTGACTGCCTCCAGAAGTTAGATCAGATGGCAAATTGGATTTGGTGCTAGGTCTTTCCCTTTAGGTTTTACCCCAACAATGTTTTCATTAGTTTCGCTCACTCTCGAAATCAAGCATTTTACAGCAGGTTGGAGCAGCCTGTATCTCAGCACAGGAATAAGGTAGGGAAGAATTCTAAGGATCATTTTGACTGCCTCCAGAAGTTAGATCAGATGGCAAATTGGATTTGGTGCTAGGTCTTTCCCTTTAGGTTTTACCCCAACAATGTTTTCATTAGTTTCGCTCACTCTCGAAATCAAGCATTTTACAGCAGGTTGGAGCAGCCTGTATCTCAGCACAGGAATAAGGTAGGGAAGAATTCTAAGGATCATTTTGACTGCCTCCAGAAGTTAGATCAGATGGCAAATTGGATTTGGTGCTAGGTCTTTCCCTTTAGGTTTTACCCCAACAATGTTTTCATTAGTTTCGCTCACTCTCGAAATCAAGCATTTTACAGCAGGTTGGAGCAGCCTGTATCTCAGCACAGGAATAAGGTAGGGAAGAATTCTAAGGATCATTTTGACTGCCTCCAGAAGTTAGATCAGATGGCAAATTGGATTTGGTGCTAGGTCTTTCCCTTTAGGTTTTACCCCAACAATGTTTTCATTAGTTTCGCTCACTCTCGAAATCAAGCATTTTACAGCAGGTTGGAGCAGCCTGTATCTCAGCACAGGAATAAGGTAGGGAAGAATTCTAAGGATCATTTTGACTGCCTCCAGAAGTTAGATCAGATGGCAAATTGGATTTGGTGCTAGGTCTTTCCCTTTAGGTTTTACCCCAACAATGTTTTCATTAGTTTCGCTCACTCTCGAAATCAAGCATTTTACAGCAGGTTGGAGCAGCCTGTATCTCAGCACAGGAATAAGGTAGGGAAGAATTCTAAGGCTCATTTTGACTGCCTCCAGAAGTTAGATCAGATGGCAAATTGGATTTGGTGCTAGGTCTTTCCCTTTAGGTTTTACCCCAACAATGTTTTCATTAGTTTCGCTCACTCTCGAAATCAAGCATTTTACAGCAGGTTGGAGCAGCCTGTATCTCAGCACAGGAATAAGGTAGGGAAGAATTCTAAGGCTCATTTTGACTGCCTCCAGAAGTTAGATCAGATGGCAAATTGGATTTGGTGCTAGGTCTTTCCCTTTAGGTTTTACCCCAACAATGTTTTCATTAGTTTCGCTCACTCTCGAAATCAAGCATTTTACAGCAGGTTGGAGCAGCCTGTATCTCAGCACAGGAATAAGGTAGGGAAGAATTCTAAGGATCATTTTGACTGCCTCCAGAAGTTAGATCAGATGGCAAATTGGATTTGGTGCTAGGTCTTTCCCTTTAGGTTTTACCCCAACAATGTTTTCATTAGTTTCGCTCACTCTCGAAATCAAGCATTTTACAGCAGGTTGGAGCAGCCTGTATCTCAGCACAGGAATAAGGTAGGGAAGAATTCTAAGGCTCATTTTGACTGCCTCCAGAAGTTAGATCAGATGGCAAATTGGATTTGGTGCTAGGTCTTTCCCTTTAGGTTTTACCCCAACAATGTTTTCATTAGTTTCGCTCACTCTCGAAATCAAGCATTTTACAGCAGGTTGGAGCAGCCTGTATCTCAGCACAGGAATAAGGTAGGGAAGAATTCTAAGGCTCATTTTGACTGCCTCCAGAAGTTAGATCAGATGGCAAATTGGATTTGGTGCTAGGTCTTTCCCTTTAGGTTTTACCCCAACAATGTTTTCATTAGTTTCGCTCACTCTCGAAATCAAGCATTTTACAGCAGGTTGGAGCAGCCTGTATCTCAGCACAGGAATAAGGTAGGGAAGAATTCTAAGGCTCATTTTGACTGCCTCCAGAAGTTAGATCAGATGGCAAATTGGATTTGGTGCTAGGTCTTTCCCTTTAGGTTTTACCCCAACAATGTTTTCATTAGTTTCGCTCACTCTCGAAATCAAGCATTTTACAGCAGGTTGGAGCAGCCTGTATCTCAGCACAGGAATAAGGTAGGGAAGAATTCTAAGGATCATTTTGACTGCCTCCAGAAGTTAGATCAGATGGCAAATTGGATTTGGTGCTAGGTCTTTCCCTTTAGGTTTTACCCCAACAATGTTTTCATTAGTTTCGCTCACTCTCGAAATCAAGCATTTTACAGCAGGTTGGAGCAGCCTGTATCTCAGCACAGGAATAAGGTAGGGAAGAATTCTAAGGCTCATTTTGACTGCCTCCAGAAGTTAGATCAGATGGCAAATTGGATTTGATGCTAGGTCTTTCCCTTTAGGTTTTACCCCAACAATGTTTTCATTAGTTTCGCTCACTCTCGAAATCAAGCATTTTACAGCAGGTTGGAGCAGCCTGTATCTCAGCACAGGAATAAGGTAGGGAAGAATTCTAAGGCTCATTTTGACTGCCTCCAGAAGTTAGATCAGATGGCAAATTGGATTTGGTGCTAGGTCTTTCCCTTTAGGTTTTACCCCAACAATGTTTTCATTAGTTTCGCTCACTCTCGAAATCAAGCATTTTACAGCAGGTTGGAGCAGCCTGTATCTCAGCACAGGAATACGGTAGGGAAGAATTCTAAGGATCATTTTGACTGCCTCCAGAAGTTAGATCAGATGGCAAATTGGATTTGGTGCTAGGTCTTTCCCTTTAGGTTTTACCCCAACAATGTTTTCATTAGTTTCACTCACTCTCGAAATCAAGCATTTTGCAGCAGGTTGGAGCAGCCTGTATCTCAGCACAGGAATAAGGTAGGGAAGAATTCTAAGGATCATTTTGACTGCCTCCAGAAGTTAGATCAGATGGCAAATTGGATTTGGTGCTAGGTCTTTCCCTTTAGGTTTTACCCCAACAATGTTTTCATTAGTTTCGCTCACTCTCGAAATCAAGCATTTTACAGCAGGTTGGAGCAGCCTCTATCTCAGCACAGGAATAAGGTAGGGAAGAATTCTAAGGATCATTTTGACTGCCTCCAGAAGTTAGATCAGATGGCAAATTGGATTTGGTGCTAGGTCTTTCCCTTTAGGTTTTACCCCAACAATGTTTTCATTAGTTTCGCTCACTCTCGAAATCAAGCATTTTACAGCAGGTTGGAGCAGCCTGTATCTCAGCACAGGAATAAGGTAGGGAAGAATTCAAAGGCTCATTTTGACTGCCTCCAGAAGTTAGATCAGATGGCAAATTGGATTTGGTGCTAGGTCTTTCCCTTTAGGTTTTACCCCAACAATGTTTTCATTAGTTTCGCTCACTCTCGAAATCAAGCATTTTACAGCAGGTTGGAGCAGCCTGTATCTCAGCACAGGAATAAGGTAGGGAAGAATTCAAAGGATCATTTTGACTGCCTCCAGAAGTTAGATCAGATGGCAAATTGGATTTGGTGCTAGGTCTTTCCCTTTAGGTTTTACCCCAACAATGTTTTCATTAGTTTCGCTCACTCTCGAAATCAAGCATTTTACAGCAGGTTGGAGCAGCCTGTATCTCAGCACAGGAATAAGGTAGGGAAGAATTCTAAGGATCATTTTGACTGCCTCCAGAAGTTAGATCAGATGGCAAATTGGATTTGGTGCTAGGTCTTTCCCTTTAGGTTTTACCCCAACAATGTTTTCATTAGTTTCGCTCACTCTCGAAATCAAGCATTTTACAGCAGGTTGGAGCAGCCTGTATCTCAGCACAGGAATAAGGTAGGGAAGAATTCTAAGGCTCATTTTGACTGCCTCCAGAAGTTAGATCAGATGGCAAATTGGATTTGGTGCTAGGTCTTTCCCTTTAGGTTTTACCCCAACAATGTTTTCATTAGTTTCGCTCACTCTCGAAATCAAGCATTTTACAGCAGGTTGGAGCAGCCTGTATCTCAGCACAGGAATAAGGTAGGGAAGAATTCTAAGGATCATTTTGACTGCCTCCAGAAGTTAGATCAGATGGCAAATTGGATTTGGTGCTAGGTCTTTCCCTTTAGGTTTTACCCCAACAATGTTTTCATTAGTTTCGCTCACTCTCGAAATCAAGCATTTTACAGCAGGTTGGAGCAGCCTGTATCTCAGCACAGGAATAAGGTAGGGAAGAATTCTAAGGATCATTTTGACTGCCTCCAGAAGTTAGATCAGATGGCAAATTGGATTTGGTGCTAGGTCTTTCCCTTTAGGTTTTACCCCAACAATGTTTTCATTAGTTTCGCTCACTCTCGAAATCAAGCATTTTACAGCAGGTTGGAGCAGCCTGTATCTCAGCACAGGAATAAGGTAGGGAAGAATTCTAAGGCTCATTTTGACTGCCTCCAGAAGTTAGATCAGATGGCAAATTGGATTTGGTGCTAGGTCTTTCCCTTTAGGTTTTACCCCAACAATGTTTTCATTAGTTTCGCTCACTCTCGAAATCAAGCATTTTACAGCAGGTTGGAGCAGCCTGTATCTCAGCACAGGAATAAGGTAGGGAAGAATTCTAAGGCTCATTTTGACTGCCTCCAGAAGTTAGATCAGATGGCAAATTGGATTTGGTGCTAGGTCTTTCCCTTTAGGTTTTACCCCAACAATGTTTTCATTAGTTTCGCTCACTCTCGAAATCAAGCATTTTACAGCAGGTTGGAGCAGCCTGTATCTCAGCACAGGAATAAGGTAGGGAAGAATTCTAAGGATCATTTTGACTGCCTCCAGAAGTTAGATCAGATGGCAAATTGGATTTGGTGCTAGGTCTTTCCCTTTAGGTTTTACCCCAACAATGTTTTCATTAGTTTCGGTCACTCTCGAAATCAAGCATTTTACAGCAGGTTGGAGCAGCCTGTATCTCAGCACAGGAATAAGGTAGGGAAGAATTCTAAGGATCATTTTGACTGCCTCCAGAAGTTAGATCAGATGGCAAATTGGATTTGATGCTAGGTCTTTCCCTTTAGGTTTTACCCCAACAATGTTTTCATTAGTTTCGCTCACTCTCGAAATCAAGCATTTTACAGCAGGTTGGAGCAGCCTGTATCTCAGCACAGGAATAAGGTAGGGAAGAATTCTAAGGATCATTTTGACTGCCTCCAGAAGTTAGATCAGATGGCAAATTGGATTTGGTGCTAGGTCTTTCCCTTTAGGTTTTACCCCAACAATGTTTTCATTAGTTTCGCTCACTCTCGAAATCAAGCATTTTACAGCAGGTTGGAGCAGCCTGTATCTCAGCACAGGAATAAGGTAGGGAAGAATTCTAAGGCTCATTTTGACTGCCTCCAGAAGTTAGATCAGATGGCAAATTGGATTTGATGCTAGGTCTTTCCCTTTAGGTTTTACCCCAACAATGTTTTCATTAGTTTCGCTCACTCTCGAAATCAAGCATTTTACAGCAGGTTGGAGCAGCCTGTATCTCAGCACAGGAATAAGGTAGGGAAGAATTCTAAGGCTCATTTTGACTGCCTCCAGAAGTTAGATCAGATGGCAAATTGGATTTGGTGCTAGGTCTTTCCCTTTAGGTTTTACCCCAACAATGTTTTCATTAGTTTCGCTCACTCTCGAAATCAAGCATTTTACAGCAGGTTGGAGCAGCCTGTATCTCAGCACAGGAATAAGGTAGGGAAGAATTCTAAGGCTCATTTTGACTGCCTCCAGAAGTTAGATCAGATGGCAAATTGGATTTGGTGCTAGGTCTTTCCCTTTAGGTTTTACCCCAACAATGTTTTCATTAGTTTCGCTCACTCTCGAAATCAAGCATTTTACAGCAGGTTGGAGCAGCCTGTATCTCAGCACAGGAATAAGGTAGGGAAGAATTCTAAGGATCATTTTGACTGCCTCCAGAAGTTAGATCAGATGGCAAATTGGATTTGGTGCTAGGTCTTTCCCTTTAGGTTTTACCCCAACAATGTTTTCATTAGTTTCGCTCACTCTCGAAATCAAGCATTTTACAGCAGGTTGGAGCAGCCTGTATCTCAGCACAGGAATAAGGTAGGGAAGAATTCTAAGGCTCATTTTGACTGCCTCCAGAAGTTAGATCAGATGGCAAATTGGATTTGGTGCTAGGTCTTTCCCTTTAGGTTTTACCCCAACAATGTTTTCATTAGTTTCGCTCACTCTCGAAATCAAGCATTTTACAGCAGGTTGGAGCAGCCTGTATCTCAGCACAGGAATAAGGTAGGGAAGAATTCTAAGGCTCATTTTGACTGCCTCCAGAAGTTAGATCAGATGGCAAATTGGATTTGGTGCTAGGTCTTTCCCTTTAGGTTTTACCCCAACAATGTTTTCATTAGTTTCGCTCACTCTCGAAATCAAGCATTTTACAGCAGGTTGGAGCAGCCTGTATCTCAGCACAGGAATAAGGTAGGGAAGAATTCTAAGGCTCATTTTGACTGCCTCCAGAAGTTAGATCAGATGGCAAATTGGATTTGGTGCTAGGTCTTTCCCTTTAGGTTTTACCCCAACAATGTTTTCATTAGTTTCGCTCACTCTCGAAATCAAGCATTTTACAGCAGGTTGGAGCAGCCTGTATCTCAGCACAGGAATAAGGTAGGGAAGAATTCTAAGGATCATTTTGACTGCCTCCAGAAGTTAGATCAGATGGCAAATTGGATTTGGTGCTAGGTCTTTCCCTTTAGGTTTTACCCCAACAATGTTTTCATTAGTTTCGCTCACTCTCGAAATCAAGCATTTTACAGCAGGTTGGAGCAGCCTGTATCTCAGCACAGGAATAAGGTAGGGAAGAATTCTAAGGATCATTTTGACTGCCTCCAGAAGTTAGATCAGATGGCAAATTGGATTTGGTGCTAGGTCTTTCCCTTTAGGTTTTACCCCAACAATGTTTTCATTAGTTTCGCTCACTCTCGAAATCAAGCATTTTACAGCAGGTTGGAGCAGCCTGTATCTCAGCACAGGAATAAGGTAGGGAAGAATTCTAAGGATCATTTTGACTGCCTCCAGAAGTTAGATCAGATGGCAAATTGGATTTGGTGCTAGGTCTTTCCCTTTAGGTTTTACCCCAACAATGTTTTCATTAGTTTCGCTCACTCTCGAAATCAAGCATTTTACAGCAGGTTGGAGCAGCCTGTATCTCAGCACAGGAATAAGGTAGGGAAGAATTCTAAGGCTCATTTTGACTGCCTCCAGAAGTTAGATCAGATGGCAAATTGGATTTGGTGCTAGGTCTTTCCCTTTAGGTTTTACCCCAACAATGTTTTCATTAGTTTCGCTCACTCTCGAAATCAAGCATTTTACAGCAGGTTGGAGCAGCCTGTATCTCAGCACAGGAATAAGGTAGGGAAGAATTCTAAGGCTCATTTTGACTGCCTCCAGAAGTTAGATCAGATGGCAAATTGGATTTGGTGCTAGGTCTTTCCCTTTAGGTTTTACCCCAACAATGTTTTCATTAGTTTCGCTCACTCTCGAAATCAAGCATTTTACAGCAGGTTGGAGCAGCCTGTATCTCAGCACAGGAATAAGGTAGGGAAGAATTCTAAGGCTCATTTTGACTGCCTCCAGAAGTTAGATCAGATGGCAAATTGGATTTGGTGCTAGGTCTTTCCCTTTAGGTTTTACCCCAACAATGTTTTCATTAGTTTCGCTCACTCTCGAAATCAAGCATTTTACAGCAGGTTGGAGCAGCCTGTATCTCAGCACAGGAATAAGGTAGGGAAGAATTCTAAGGATCATTTTGACTGCCTCCAGAAGTTAGATCAGATGGCAAATTGGATTTGGTGCTAGGTCTTTCCCTTTAGGTTTTACCCCAACAATGTTTTCATTAGTTTCGCTCACTCTCGAAATCAAGCATTTTACAGCAGGTTGGAGCAGCCTGTATCTCAGCACAGGAATAAGGTAGGGAAGAATTCTAAGGCTCATTTTGACTGCCTCCAGAAGTTAGATCAGATGGCAAATTGGATTTGATGCTAGGTCTTTCCCTTTAGGTTTTACCCCAACAATGTTTTCATTAGTTTCGCTCACTCTCGAAATCAAGCATTTTACAGCAGGTTGGAGCAGCCTGTATCTCAGCACAGGAATAAGGTAGGGAAGAATTCTAAGGCTCATTTTGACTGCCTCCAGAAGTTAGATCAGATGGCAAATTGGATTTGGTGCTAGGTCTTTCCCTTTAGGTTTTACCCCAACAATGTTTTCATTAGTTTCGCTCACTCTCGAAATCAAGCATTTTACAGCAGGTTGGAGCAGCCTGTATCTCAGCACAGGAATACGGTAGGGAAGAATTCTAAGGATCATTTTGACTGCCTCCAGAAGTTAGATCAGATGGCAAATTGGATTTGGTGCTAGGTCTTTCCCTTTAGGTTTTACCCCAACAATGTTTTCATTAGTTTCACTCACTCTCGAAATCAAGCATTTTGCAGCAGGTTGGAGCAGCCTGTATCTCAGCACAGGAATAAGGTAGGGAAGAATTCTAAGGATCATTTTGACTGCCTCCAGAAGTTAGATCAGATGGCAAATTGGATTTGGTGCTAGGTCTTTCCCTTTAGGTTTTACCCCAACAATGTTTTCATTAGTTTCGCTCACTCTCGAAATCAAGCATTTTACAGCAGGTTGGAGCAGCCTCTATCTCAGCACAGGAATAAGGTAGGGAAGAATTCTAAGGATCATTTTGACTGCCTCCAGAAGTTAGATCAGATGGCAAATTGGATTTGGTGCTAGGTCTTTCCCTTTAGGTTTTACCCCAACAATGTTTTCATTAGTTTCGCTCACTCTCGAAATCAAGCATTTTACAGCAGGTTGGAGCAGCCTGTATCTCAGCACAGGAATAAGGTAGGGAAGAATTCAAAGGCTCATTTTGACTGCCTCCAGAAGTTAGATCAGATGGCAAATTGGATTTGGTGCTAGGTCTTTCCCTTTAGGTTTTACCCCAACAATGTTTTCATTAGTTTCGCTCACTCTCGAAATCAAGCATTTTACAGCAGGTTGGAGCAGCCTGTATCTCAGCACAGGAATAAGGTAGGGAAGAATTCAAAGGATCATTTTGACTGCCTCCAGAAGTTAGATCAGATGGCAAATTGGATTTGGTGCTAGGTCTTTCCCTTTAGGTTTTACCCCAACAATGTTTTCATTAGTTTCGCTCACTCTCGAAATCAAGCATTTTACAGCAGGTTGGAGCAGCCTGTATCTCAGCACAGGAATAAGGTAGGGAAGAATTCTAAGGATCATTTTGACTGCCTCCAGAAGTTAGATCAGATGGCAAATTGGATTTGGTGCTAGGTCTTTCCCTTTAGGTTTTACCCCAACAATGTTTTCATTAGTTTCGCTCACTCTCGAAATCAAGCATTTTACAGCAGGTTGGAGCAGCCTGTATCTCAGCACAGGAATAAGGTAGGGAAGAATTCTAAGGCTCATTTTGACTGCCTCCAGAAGTTAGATCAGATGGCAAATTGGATTTGGTGCTAGGTCTTTCCCTTTAGGTTTTACCCCAACAATGTTTTCATTAGTTTCGCTCACTCTCGAAATCAAGCATTTTACAGCAGGTTGGAGCAGCCTGTATCTCAGCACAGGAATAAGGTAGGGAAGAATTCTAAGGATCATTTTGACTGCCTCCAGAAGTTAGATCAGATGGCAAATTGGATTTGGTGCTAGGTCTTTCCCTTTAGGTTTTACCCCAACAATGTTTTCATTAGTTTCGCTCACTCTCGAAATCAAGCATTTTACAGCAGGTTGGAGCAGCCTGTATCTCAGCACAGGAATAAGGTAGGGAAGAATTCTAAGGATCATTTTGACTGCCTCCAGAAGTTAGATCAGATGGCAAATTGGATTTGGTGCTAGGTCTTTCCCTTTAGGTTTTACCCCAACAATGTTTTCATTAGTTTCGCTCACTCTCGAAATCAAGCATTTTACAGCAGGTTGGAGCAGCCTGTATCTCAGCACAGGAATAAGGTAGGGAAGAATTCTAAGGCTCATTTTGACTGCCTCCAGAAGTTAGATCAGATGGCAAATTGGATTTGGTGCTAGGTCTTTCCCTTTAGGTTTTACCCCAACAATGTTTTCATTAGTTTCGCTCACTCTCGAAATCAAGCATTTTACAGCAGGTTGGAGCAGCCTGTATCTCAGCACAGGAATAAGGTAGGGAAGAATTCTAAGGCTCATTTTGACTGCCTCCAGAAGTTAGATCAGATGGCAAATTGGATTTGGTGCTAGGTCTTTCCCTTTAGGTTTTACCCCAACAATGTTTTCATTAGTTTCGCTCACTCTCGAAATCAAGCATTTTACAGCAGGTTGGAGCAGCCTGTATCTCAGCACAGGAATAAGGTAGGGAAGAATTCTAAGGCTCATTTTGACTGCCTCCAGAAGTTAGATCAGATGGCAAATTGGATTTGGTGCTAGGTCTTTCCCTTTAGGTTTTACCCCAACAATGTTTTCATTAGTTTCGCTCACTCTCGAAATCAAGCATTTTACAGCAGGTTGGAGCAGCCTGTATCTCAGCACAGGAATAAGGTAGGGAAGAATTCTAAGGCTCATTTTGACTGCCTCCAGAAGTTAGATCAGATGGCAAATTGGATTTGATGCTAGGTCTTTCCCTTTAGGTTTTACCCCAACAATGTTTTCATTAGTTTCGCTCACTCTCGAAATCAAGCATTTTACAGCAGGTTGGAGCAGCCTGTATCTCAGCACAGGAATAAGGTAGGGAAGAATTCTAAGGCTCATTTTGACTGCCTCCAGAAGTTAGATCAGATGGCAAATTGGATTTGGTGCTAGGTCTTTCCCTTTAGGTTTTACCCCAACAATGTTTTCATTAGTTTCGCTCACTCTCGAAATCAAGCATTTTACAGCAGGTTGGAGCAGCCTGTATCTCAGCACAGGAATACGGTAGGGAAGAATTCTAAGGATCATTTTGACTGCCTCCAGAAGTTAGATCAGATGGCAAATTGGATTTGGTGCTAGGTCTTTCCCTTTAGGTTTTACCCCAACAATGTTTTCATTAGTTTCACTCACTCTCGAAATCAAGCATTTTGCAGCAGGTTGGAGCAGCCTGTATCTCAGCACAGGAATAAGGTAGGGAAGAATTCTAAGGATCATTTTGACTGCCTCCAGAAGTTAGATCAGATGGCAAATTGGATTTGGTGCTAGGTCTTTCCCTTTAGGTTTTACCCCAACAATGTTTTCATTAGTTTCGCTCACTCTCGAAATCAAGCATTTTACAGCAGGTTGGAGCAGCCTCTATCTCAGCACAGGAATAAGGTAGGGAAGAATTCTAAGGATCATTTTGACTGCCTCCAGAAGTTAGATCAGATGGCAAATTGGATTTGGTGCTAGGTCTTTCCCTTTAGGTTTTACCCCAACAATGTTTTCATTAGTTTCGCTCACTCTCGAAATCAAGCATTTTACAGCAGGTTGGAGCAGCCTGTATCTCAGCACAGGAATAAGGTAGGGAAGAATTCAAAGGCTCATTTTGACTGCCTCCAGAAGTTAGATCAGATGGCAAATTGGATTTGGTGCTAGGTCTTTCCCTTTAGGTTTTACCCCAACAATGTTTTCATTAGTTTCGCTCACTCTCGAAATCAAGCATTTTACAGCAGGTTGGAGCAGCCTGTATCTCAGCACAGGAATAAGGTAGGGAAGAATTCAAAGGATCATTTTGACTGCCTCCAGAAGTTAGATCAGATGGCAAATTGGATTTGGTGCTAGGTCTTTCCCTTTAGGTTTTACCCCAACAATGTTTTCATTAGTTTCGCTCACTCTCGAAATCAAGCATTTTACAGCAGGTTGGAGCAGCCTGTATCTCAGCACAGGAATAAGGTAGGGAAGAATTCTAAGGCTCATTTTGACTGCCTCCAGAAGTTAGATCAGATGGCAAATTGGATTTGGTGCTAGGTCTTTCCCTTTAGGTTTTACCCCAACAATGTTTTCATTAGTTTCGCTCACTCTCGAAATCAAGCATTTTACAGCAGGTTGGAGCAGCCTGTATCTCAGCACAGGAATAAGGTAGGGAAGAATTCTAAGGCTCATTTTGACTGCCTCCAGAAGTTAGATCAGATGGCAAATTGGATTTGGTGCTAGGTCTTTCCCTTTAGGTTTTACCCCAACAATGTTTTCATTAGTTTCGCTCACTCTCGAAATCAAGCATTTTACAGCAGGTTGGAGCAGCCTGTATCTCAGCACAGGAATAAGGTAGGGAAGAATTCTAAGGATCATTTTGACTGCCTCCAGAAGTTAGATCAGATGGCAAATTGGATTTGGTGCTAGGTCTTTCCCTTTAGGTTTTACCCCAACAATGTTTTCATTAGTTTCGCTCACTCTCGAAATCAAGCATTTTACAGCAGGTTGGAGCAGCCTGTATCTCAGCACAGGAATAAGGTAGGGAAGAATTCTAAGGATCATTTTGACTGCCTCCAGAAGTTAGATCAGATGGCAAATTGGATTTGGTGCTAGGTCTTTCCCTTTAGGTTTTACCCCAACAATGTTTTCATTAGTTTCGCTCACTCTCGAAATCAAGCATTTTACAGCAGGTTGGAGCAGCCTGTATCTCAGCACAGGAATAAGGTAGGGAAGAATTCTAAGGCTCATTTTGACTGCCTCCAGAAGTTAGATCAGATGGCAAATTGGATTTGGTGCTAGGTCTTTCCCTTTAGGTTTTACCCCAACAATGTTTTCATTAGTTTCGCTCACTCTCGAAATCAAGCATTTTACAGCAGGTTGGAGCAGCCTGTATCTCAGCACAGGAATAAGGTAGGGAAGAATTCTAAGGCTCATTTTGACTGCCTCCAGAAGTTAGATCAGATGGCAAATTGGATTTGGTGCTAGGTCTTTCCCTTTAGGTTTTACCCCAACAATGTTTTCATTAGTTTCGCTCACTCTCGAAATCAAGCATTTTACAGCAGGTTGGAGCAGCCTGTATCTCAGCACAGGAATAAGGTAGGGAAGAATTCTAAGGATCATTTTGACTGCCTCCAGAAGTTAGATCAGATGGCAAATTGGATTTGGTGCTAGGTCTTTCCCTTTAGGTTTTACCCCAACAATGTTTTCATTAGTTTCGCTCACTCTCGAAATCAAGCATTTTACAGCAGGTTGGAGCAGCCTGTATCTCAGCACAGGAATAAGGTAGGGAAGAATTCTAAGGATCATTTTGACTGCCTCCAGAAGTTAGATCAGATGGCAAATTGGATTTGATGCTAGGTCTTTCCCTTTAGGTTTTACCCCAACAATGTTTTCATTAGTTTCGCTCACTCTCGAAATCAAGCATTTTACAGCAGGTTGGAGCAGCCTGTATCTCAGCACAGGAATAAGGTAGGGAAGAATTCTAAGGCTCATTTTGACTGCCTCCAGAAGTTAGATCAGATGGCAAATTGGATTTGGTGCTAGGTCTTTCCCTTTAGGTTTTACCCCAACAAGGTTTTCATTAGTTTCGCTCGCTCTCGAAATCAAGCATTTTACAGCAGGTTGGAGCAGCCTGTATCTCAGCACAGGAATAAGGTAGGGAAGAATTCTAAGGATCATTTTGACTGCCTCCAGAAGTTAGATCAGATGGCAAATTGGATTTGGTGCTAGGTCTTTCCCTTTAGGTTTTACCCCAACAATGTTTTCATTAGTTTCGCTCACTCTCGAAATCAAGCATTTTACAGCAGGTTGGAGCAGCCTGTATCTCAGCACAGGAATAAGGTAGGGAAGAATTCTAAGGCTCATTTTGACTGCCTCCAGAAGTTAGATCAGATGGCAAATTGGATTTGGTGCTAGGTCTTTCCCTTTAGGTTTTACCCCAACAATGTTTTCATTAGTTTCGCTCGCTCTCGAAATCAAGCATTTTACAGCAGGTTGGAGCAGCCTGTATCTCAGCACAGGAATAAGGTAGGGAAGAATTCTAAGGCTCATTTTGACTGCCTCCAGAAGTTAGATCAGATGGCAAATTGGATTTGGTGCTAGGTCTTTCCCTTTAGGTTTTACCCCAACAATGTTTTCATTAGTTTCGCTCACTCTCGAAATCAAGCATTTTACAGCAGGTTGGAGCAGCCTGTATCTCAGCACAGGAATAAGGTAGGGAAGAATTCTAAGGCTCATTTTGACTGCCTCCAGAAGTTAGATCAGATGGCAAATTGGATTTGGTGCTAGGTCTTTCCCTTTAGGTTTTACCCCAACAATGTTTTCATTAGTTTCGCTCACTCTCGAAATCAAGCATTTTACAGCAGGTTGGAGCAGCCTGTATCTCAGCACAGGAATAAGGTAGGGAAGAATTCTAAGGCTCATTTTGACTGCCTCCAGAAGTTAGATCAGATGGCAAATTGGATTTGGTGCTAGGTCTTTCCCTTTAGGTTTTACCCCAACAATGTTTTCATTAGTTTCGCTCACTCTCGAAATCAAGCATTTTACAGCAGGTTGGAGCAGCCTGTATCTCAGCACAGGAATAAGGTAGGGAAGAATTCTAAGGATCATTTTGACTGCCTCCAGAAGTTAGATCAGATGGCAAATTGGATTTGGTGCTAGGTCTTTCCCTTTAGGTTTTACCCCAACAATGTTTTCATTAGTTTCGCTCACTCTCGAAATCAAGCATTTTACAGCAGGTTGGAGCAGCCTGTATCTCAGCACAGGAATAAGGTAGGGAAGAATTCTAAGGCTCATTTTGACTGCCTCCAGAAGTTAGATCAGATGGCAAATTGGATTTGGTGCTAGGTCTTTCCCTTTAGGTTTTACCCCAACAATGTTTTCATTAGTTTCGCTCACTCTCGAAATCAAGCATTTTACAGCAGGTTGGAGCAGCCTGTATCTCAGCACAGGAATAAGGTAGGGAAGAATTCTAAGGATCATTTTGACTGCCTCCAGAAGTTAGATCAGATGGCAAATTGGATTTGGTGCTAGGTCTTTCCCTTTAGGTTTTACCCCAACAATGTTTTCATTAGTTTCGCTCACTCTCGAAATCAAGCATTTTACAGCAGGTTGGAGCAGCCTGTATCTCAGCACAGGAATAAGGTAGGGAAGAATTCTAAGGCTCATTTTGACTGCCTCCAGAAGTTAGATCAGATGGCAAATTGGATTTGATGCTAGGTCTTTCCCTTTAGGTTTTACCCCAACAATGTTTTCATTAGTTTCGCTCACTCTCGAAATCAAGCATTTTACAGCAGGTTGGAGCAGCCTGTATCTCAGCACAGGAATAAGGTAGGGAAGAATTCTAAGGCTCATTTTGACTGCCTCCAGAAGTTAGATCAGATGGCAAATTGGATTTGGTGCTAGGTCTTTCCCTTTAGGTTTTACCCCAACAATGTTTTCATTAGTTTCGCTCACTCTCGAAATCAAGCATTTTACAGCAGGTTGGAGCAGCCTGTATCTCAGCACAGGAATACGGTAGGGAAGAATTCTAAGGATCATTTTGACTGCCTCCAGAAGTTAGATCAGATGGCAAATTGGATTTGGTGCTAGGTCTTTCCCTTTAGGTTTTACCCCAACAATGTTTTCATTAGTTTCGCTCACTCTTGAAATCAAGCATTTTACAGCAGGTTGGAGCAGCCTGTATCTCAGCACAGGAATAAGGTAGGGAAGAATTCTAAGGCTCATTTTGACTGCCTCCAGAAGTTAGATCAGATGGCAAATTGGATTTGGTGCTAGGTCTTTCCCTTTAGGTTTTACCCCAACAATGTTTTCATTAGTTTCGCTCACTCTCGAAATCAAGCATTTTACAGCAGGTTGGAGCAGCCTGTATCTCAGCACAGGAATAAGGTAGGGAAGAATTCTAAGGATCATTTTGACTGCCTCCAGAAGTTAGATCAGATGGCAAATTGGATTTGGTGCTAGGTCTTTCCCTTTAGGTTTTACCCCAACAATGTTTTCATTAGTTTCGCTCACTCTCGAAATCAAGCATTTTACAGCAGGTTGGAGCAGCCTGTATCTCAGCACAGGAATAAGGTAGGGAAGAATTCTAAGGATCATTTTGACTGCCTCCAGAAGTTAGATCAGATGGCAAATTGGATTTGGTGCTAGGTCTTTCCCTTTAGGTTTTACCCCAACAATGTTTTCATTAGTTTCGCTCACTCTCGAAATCAAGCATTTTACAGCAGGTTGGAGCAGCCTGTATCTCAGCACAGGAATAAGGTAGGGAAGAATTCTAAGGATCATTTTGACTGCCTCCAGAAGTTAGATCAGATGGCAAATTGGATTTGGTGCTAGGTCTTTCCCTTTAGGTTTTACCCCAACAATGTTTTCATTAGTTTCACTCACTCTCGAAATCAAGCATTTTGCAGCAGGTTGGAGCAGCCTGTATCTCAGCACAGGAATAAGGTAGGGAAGAATTCTAAGGATCATTTTGACTGCCTCCAGAAGTTAGATCAGATGGCAAATTGGATTTGGTGCTAGGTCTTTCCCTTTAGGTTTTACCCCAACAATGTTTTCATTAGTTTCGCTCACTCTCGAAATCAAGCATTTTACAGCAGGTTGGAGCAGCCTCTATCTCAGCACAGGAATAAGGTAGGGAAGAATTCTAAGGATCATTTTGACTGCCTCCAGAAGTTAGATCAGATGGCAAATTGGATTTGGTGCTAGGTCTTTCCCTTTAGGTTTTACCCCAACAATGTTTTCATTAGTTTCGCTCACTCTCGAAATCAAGCATTTTACAGCAGGTTGGAGCAGCCTGTATCTCAGCACAGGAATAAGGTAGGGAAGAATTCAAAGGCTCATTTTGACTGCCTCCAGAAGTTAGATCAGATGGCAAATTGGATTTGGTGCTAGGTCTTTCCCTTTAGGTTTTACCCCAACAATGTTTTCATTAGTTTCGCTCACTCTCGAAATCAAGCATTTTACAGCAGGTTGGAGCAGCCTGTATCTCAGCACAGGAATAAGGTAGGGAAGAATTCAAAGGATCATTTTGACTGCCTCCAGAAGTTAGATCAGATGGCAAATTGGATTTGGTGCTAGGTCTTTCCCTTTAGGTTTTACCCCAACAATGTTTTCATTAGTTTCGCTCACTCTCGAAATCAAGCATTTTACAGCAGGTTGGAGCAGCCTGTATCTCAGCACAGGAATAAGGTAGGGAAGAATTCTAAGGATCATTTTGACTGCCTCCAGAAGTTAGATCAGATGGCAAATTGGATTTGGTGCTAGGTCTTTCCCTTTAGGTTTTACCCCAACAATGTTTTCATTAGTTTCGCTCACTCTCGAAATCAAGCATTTTACAGCAGGTTGGAGCAGCCTGTATCTCAGCACAGGAATAAGGTAGGGAAGAATTCTAAGGCTCATTTTGACTGCCTCCAGAAGTTAGATCAGATGGCAAATTGGATTTGGTGCTAGGTCTTTCCCTTTAGGTTTTACCCCAACAATGTTTTCATTAGTTTCGCTCACTCTCGAAATCAAGCATTTTACAGCAGGTTGGAGCAGCCTGTATCTCAGCACAGGAATAAGGTAGGGAAGAATTCTAAGGATCATTTTGACTGCCTCCAGAAGTTAGATCAGATGGCAAATTGGATTTGGTGCTAGGTCTTTCCCTTTAGGTTTTACCCCAACAATGTTTTCATTAGTTTCGCTCACTCTCGAAATCAAGCATTTTACAGCAGGTTGGAGCAGCCTGTATCTCAGCACAGGAATAAGGTAGGGAAGAATTCTAAGGCTCATTTTGACTGCCTCCAGAAGTTAGATCAGATGGCAAATTGGATTTGGTGCTAGGTCTTTCCCTTTAGGTTTTACCCCAACAATGTTTTCATTAGTTTCACTCACTCTCGAAATCAAGCATTTTGCAGCAGGTTGGAGCAGCCTGTATCTCAGCACAGGAATAAGGTAGGGAAGAATTCTAAGGATCATTTTGACTGCCTCCAGAAGTTAGATCAGATGGCAAATTGGATTTGGTGCTAGGTCTTTCCCTTTAGGTTTTACCCCAACAATGTTTTCATTAGTTTCGCTCACTCTCGAAATCAAGCATTTTACAGCAGGTTGGAGCAGCCTGTATCTCAGCACAGGAATAAGGTAGGGAAGAATTCTAAGGCTCATTTTGACTGCCTCCAGAAGTTAGATCAGATGGCAAATTGGATTTGGTGCTAGGTCTTTCCCTTTAGGTTTTACCCCAACAATGTTTTCATTAGTTTCGCTCACTCTCGAAATCAAGCATTTTACAGCAGGTTGGAGCAGCCTGTATCTCAGCACAGGAATAAGGTAGGGAAGAATTCAAAGGCTCATTTTGACTGCCTCCAGAAGTTAGATCAGATGGCAAATTGGATTTGGTGCTAGGTCTTTCCCTTTAGGTTTTACCCCAACAATGTTTTCATTAGTTTCGCTCACTCTCGAAATCAAGCATTTTACAGCAGGTTGGAGCAGCCTGTATCTCAGCACAGGAATAAGGTAGGGAAGAATTCAAAGGATCATTTTGACTGCCTCCAGAAGTTAGATCAGATGGCAAATTGGATTTGGTGCTAGGTCTTTCCCTTTAGGTTTTACCCCAACAATGTTTTCATTAGTTTCGCTCACTCTCGAAATCAAGCATTTTACAGCAGGTTGGAGCAGCCTGTATCTCAGCACAGGAATAAGGTAGGGAAGAATTCTAAGGATCATTTTGACTGCCTCCAGAAGTTAGATCAGATGGCAAATTGGATTTGGTGCTAGGTCTTTCCCTTTAGGTTTTACCCCAACAATGTTTTCATTAGTTTCGCTCACTCTCGAAATCAAGCATTTTACAGCAGGTTGGAGCAGCCTGTATCTCAGCACAGGAATAAGGTAGGGAAGAATTCTAAGGCTCATTTTGACTGCCTCCAGAAGTTAGATCAGATGGCAAATTGGATTTGGTGCTAGGTCTTTCCCTTTAGGTTTTACCCCCAACAATGTTTTCATTAGTTTCGCTCACTCTCGAAATCAAGCATTTTACAGCAGGTTGGAGCAGCCTGTATCTCAGCACAGGAATAAGGTAGGGAAGAATTCTAAGGCTCATTTTGACTGCCTCCAGAAGTTAGATCAGATGGCAAATTGGATTTGGTGCTAGGTCTTTCCCTTTAGGTTTTACCCCAACAATGTTTTCATTAGTTTCGCTCACTCTCGAAATCAAGCATTTTACAGCAGGTTGGAGCAGCCTGTATCTCAGCACAGGAATAAGGTAGGGAAGAATTCTAAGGATCATTTTGACTGCCTCCAGAAGTTAGATCAGATGGCAAATTGGATTTGGTGCTAGGTCTTTCCCTTTAGGTTTTACCCCAACAATGTTTTCATTAGTTTCGCTCACTCTCGAAATCAAGCATTTTACAGCAGGTTGGAGCAGCCTGTATCTCAGCACAGGAATAAGGTAGGGAAGAATTCTAAGGCTCATTTTGACTGCCTCCAGAAGTTAGATCAGATGGCAAATTGGATTTGGTGCTAGGTCTTTCCCTTTAGGTTTTACCCCAACAATGTTTTCATTAGTTTCGCTCACTCTCGAAATCAAGCATTTTACAGCAGGTTGGAGCAGCCTGTATCTCAGCACAGGAATAAGGTAGGGAAGAATTCTAAGGCTCATTTTGACTGCCTCCAGAAGTTAGATCAGATGGCAAATTGGATTTGGTGCTAGGTCTTTCCCTTTAGGTTTTACCCCAACAATGTTTTCATTAGTTTCGCTCACTCTCGAAATCAAGCATTTTACAGCAGGTTGGAGCAGCCTGTATCTCAGCACAGGAATAAGGTAGGGAAGAATTCTAAGGATCATTTTGACTGCCTCCAGAAGTTAGATCAGATGGCAAATTGGATTTGGTGCTAGGTCTTTCCCTTTAGGTTTTACCCCAACAATGTTTTCATTAGTTTCGCTCACTCTCGAAATCAAGCATTTTACAGCAGGTTGGAGCAGCCTGTATCTCAGCACAGGAATAAGGTAGGGAAGAATTCTAAGGCTCATTTTGACTGCCTCCAGAAGTTAGATCAGATGGCAAATTGGATTTGGTGCTAGGTCTTTCCCTTTAGGTTTTACCCCAACAATGTTTTCATTAGTTTCGCTCGCTCTCGAAATCAAGCATTTTACAGCAGGTTGGAGCAGCCTGTATCTCAGCACAGGAATAAGGTAGGGAAGAATTCTAAGGATCATTTTGACTGCCTCCAGAAGTTAGATCAGATGGCAAATTGGATTTGGTGCTAGGTCTTTCCCTTTAGGTTTTACCCCAACAATGTTTTCATTAGTTTCGCTCACTCTCGAAATCAAGCATTTTACAGCAGGTTGGAGCAGCCTGTATCTCAGCACAGGAATAAGGTAGGGAAGAATTCTAAGGCTCATTTTGACTGCCTCCAGAAGTTAGATCAGATGGCAAATTGGATTTGGTGCTAGGTCTTTCCCTTTAGGTTTTACCCCAACAATGTTTTCATTAGTTTCGCTCGCTCTCGAAATCAAGCATTTTACAGCAGGTTGGAGCAGCCTGTATCTCAGCACAGGAATAAGGTAGGGAAGAATTCTAAGGCTCATTTTGACTGCCTCCAGAAGTTAGATCAGATGGCAAATTGGATTTGGTGCTAGGTCTTTCCCTTTAGGTTTTACCCCAACAATGTTTTCATTAGTTTCGCTCACTCTCGAAATCAAGCATTTTACAGCAGGTTGGAGCAGCCTGTATCTCAGCACAGGAATAAGGTAGGGAAGAATTCTAAGGATCATTTTGACTGCCTCCAGAAGTTAGATCAGATGGCAAATTGGATTTGGTGCTAGGTCTTTCCCTTTAGGTTTTACCCCAACAATGTTTTCATTAGTTTCGCTCACTCTCGAAATCAAGCATTTTACAGCAGGTTGGAGCAGCCTGTATCTCAGCACAGGAATAAGGTAGGGAAGAATTCTAAGGCTCATTTTGACTGCCTCCAGAAGTTAGATCAGATGGCAAATTGGATTTGGTGCTAGGTCTTTCCCTTTAGGTTTTACCCCAACAATGTTTTCATTAGTTTCGCTCACTCTCGAAATCAAGCATTTTACAGCAGGTTGGAGCAGCCTGTATCTCAGCACAGGAATAAGGTAGGGAAGAATTCTAAGGCTCATTTTGACTGCCTCCAGAAGTTAGATCAGATGGCAAATTGGATTTGGTGCTAGGTCTTTCCCTTTAGGTTTTACCCCAACAATGTTTTCATTAGTTTCGCTCACTCTCGAAATCAAGCATTTTACAGCAGGTTGGAGCAGCCTGTATCTCAGCACAGGAATAAGGTAGGGAAGAATTCTAAGGCTCATTTTGACTGCCTCCAGAAGTTAGATCAGATGGCAAATTGGATTTGGTGCTAGGTCTTTCCCTTTAGGTTTTACCCCAACAATGTTTTCATTAGTTTCGCTCACTCTCGAAATCAAGCATTTTACAGCAGGTTGGAGCAGCCTGTATCTCAGCACAGGAATAAGGTAGGGAAGAATTCTAAGGATCATTTTGACTGCCTCCAGAAGTTAGATCAGATGGCAAATTGGATTTGGTGCTAGGTCTTTCCCTTTAGGTTTTACCCCAACAATGTTTTCATTAGTTTCGCTCACTCTCGAAATCAAGCATTTTACAGCAGGTTGGAGCAGCCTGTATCTCAGCACAGGAATAAGGTAGGGAAGAATTCTAAGGCTCATTTTGACTGCCTCCAGAAGTTAGATCAGATGGCAAATTGGATTTGGTGCTAGGTCTTTCCCTTTAGGTTTTACCCCAACAATGTTTTCATTAGTTTCGCTCACTCTCGAAATCAAGCATTTTACAGCAGGTTGGAGCAGCCTGTATCTCAGCACAGGAATAAGGTAGGGAAGAATTCTAAGGCTCATTTTGACTGCCTCCAGAAGTTAGATCAGATGGCAAATTGGATTTGGTGCTAGGTCTTTCCCTTTAGGTTTTACCCCAACAATGTTTTCATTAGTTTCGCTCACTCTCGAAATCAAGCATTTTACAGCAGGTTGGAGCAGCCTGTATCTCAGCACAGGAATAAGGTAGGGAAGAATTCTAAGGCTCATTTTGACTGCCTCCAGAAGTTAGATCAGATGGCAAATTGGATTTGGTGCTAGGTCTTTCCCTTTAGGTTTTACCCCAACAATGTTTTCATTAGTTTCGCTCACTCTCGAAATCAAGCATTTTACAGCAGGTTGGAGCAGCCTGTATCTCAGCACAGGAATAAGGTAGGGAAGAATTCTAAGGCTCATTTTGACTGCCTCCAGAAGTTAGATCAGATGGCAAATTGGATTTGGTGCTAGGTCTTTCCCTTTAGGTTTTACCCCAACAATGTTTTCATTAGTTTCGCTCACTCTCGAAATCAAGCATTTTACAGCAGGTTGGAGCAGCCTGTATCTCATCACAGGAATAAGGTAGGGAAGAATTCTAAGGATCATTTTGACTGCCTCCAGAAGTTAGATCAGATGGCAAATTGGATTTGGTGCTAGGTCTTTCCCTTTAGGTTTTACCCCAACAATGTTTTCATTAGTTTCGCTCACTCTCGAAATCAAGCATTTTACAGCAGGTTGGAGCAGCCTGTATCTCAGCACAGGAATAAGGTAGGGAAGAATTCTAAGGCTCATTTTGACTGCCTCCAGAAGTTAGATCAGATGGCAAATTGGATTTGGTGCTAGGTCTTTCCCTTTAGGTTTTACCCCAACAATGTTTTCATTAGTTTCGCTCACTCTCGAAATCAAGCATTTTACAGCAGGTTGGAGCAGCCTGTATCTCAGCACAGGAATAAGGTAGGGAAGAATTCTAAGGATCATTTTGACTGCCTCCAGAAGTTAGATCAGATGGCAAATTGGATTTGGTGCTAGGTCTTTCCCTTTAGGTTTTACCCCAACAATGTTTTCATTAGTTTCGCTCACTCTCGAAATCAAGCATTTTGCAGCAGGTTGGAGCAGCCTGTATCTCAGCACAGGAATAAGGTAGGGAAGAATTCTAAGGCTCATTTTGACTGCCTCCAGAAGTTAGATCAGATGGCAAATTGGATTTGGTGCTAGGTCTTTCCCTTTAGGTTTTACCCCAACAATGTTTTCATTAGTTTCGCTCACTCTCGAAATCAAGCATTTTGCAGCAGGTTGGAGCAGCCTGTATCTCAGCACAGGAATAAGTTAGGGAAGAATTCTAAGGCTCATTTTGACTGCCTCCAGAAGTTAGATCAGATGGCAAATTGGATTTGGTGCTAGGTCTTTCCCTTTAGGTTTTATCCCAACAATGTTTTCATTAGTTTCGCTCACTCTCGAAATCAAGCATTTTACAGCAGGTTGGAGCAGCCTGTATCTCAGCACAGGAATAAGGTAGGGAAGAATTCTAAGGCTCATTTTGACTGCCTCCAGAAGTTAGATCAGATGGCAAATTGGATTTGGTGCTAGGTCTTTCCCTTTAGGTTTTACCCCAACAATGTTTTCATTAGTTTCGCTCACTCTCGAAATCAAGCATTTTACAGCAGGTTGGAGCAGCCTGTATCTCAGCACAGGAATAAGGTAGGGAAGAATTCAAAGGATCATTTTGACTGCCTCCAGAAGTTAGATCAGATGGCAAATTGGATTTGGTGCTAGGTCTTTCCCTTTAGGTTTTACCCCAACAATGTTTTCATTAGTTTCGCTCACTCTCGAAATCAAGCATTTTACAGCAGGTTGGAGCAGCCTGTATCTCAGCACAGGAATAAGGTAGGGAAGAATTCTAAGGATCATTTTGACTGCCTCCAGAAGTTAGATCAGATGGCAAATTGGATTTGGTGCTAGGTCTTTCCCTTTAGGTTTTACCCCAACAATGTTTTCATTAGTTTCGCTCACTCTCGAAATCAAGCATTTTACAGCAGGTTGGAGCAGCCTGTATCTCAGCACAGGAATAAGGTAGGGAAGAATTCTAAGGCTCATTTTGACTGCCTCCAGAAGTTAGATCAGATGGCAAATTGGATTTGGTGCTAGGTCTTTCCCTTTAGGTTTTACCCCAACAATGTTTTCATTAGTTTCGCTCACTCTCGAAATCAAGCATTTTACAGCAGGTTGGAGCAGCCTGTATCTCAGCACAGGAATAAGGTAGGGAAGAATTCTAAGGATCATTTTGACTGCCTCCAGAAGTTAGATCAGATGGCAAATTGGATTTGGTGCTAGGTCTTTCCCTTTAGGTTTTACCCCAACAATGTTTTCATTAGTTTCGCTCACTCTCGAAATCAAGCATTTTACAGCAGGTTGGAGCAGCCTGTATCTCAGCACAGGAATAAGGTAGGGAAGAATTCTAAGGCTCATTTTGACTGCCTCCAGAAGTTAGATCAGATGGCAAATTGGATTTGGTGCTAGGTCTTTCCCTTTAGGTTTTACCCCAACAATGTTTTCATTAGTTTCACTCACTCTCGAAATCAAGCATTTTGCAGCAGGTTGGAGCAGCCTGTATCTCAGCACAGGAATAAGGTAGGGAAGAATTCTAAGGATCATTTTGACTGCCTCCAGAAGTTAGATCAGATGGCAAATTGGATTTGGTGCTAGGTCTTTCCCTTTAGGTTTTACCCCAACAATGTTTTCATTAGTTTCGCTCACTCTCGAAATCAAGCATTTTACAGCAGGTTGGAGCAGCCTCTATCTCAGCACAGGAATAAGGTAGGGAAGAATTCTAAGGATCATTTTGACTGCCTCCAGAAGTTAGATCAGATGGCAAATTGGATTTGGTGCTAGGTCTTTCCCTTTAGGTTTTACCCCAACAATGTTTTCATTAGTTTCGCTCACTCTCGAAATCAAGCATTTTACAGCAGGTTGGAGCAGCCTGTATCTCAGCACAGGAATAAGGTAGGGAAGAATTCAAAGGCTCATTTTGACTGCCTCCAGAAGTTAGATCAGATGGCAAATTGGATTTGGTGCTAGGTCTTTCCCTTTAGGTTTTACCCCAACAATGTTTTCATTAGTTTCGCTCACTCTCGAAATCAAGCATTTTACAGCAGGTTGGAGCAGCCTGTATCTCAGCACAGGAATAAGGTAGGGAAGAATTCAAAGGATCATTTTGACTGCCTCCAGAAGTTAGATCAGATGGCAAATTGGATTTGGTGCTAGGTCTTTCCCTTTAGGTTTTACCCCAACAATGTTTTCATTAGTTTCGCTCACTCTCGAAATCAAGCATTTTACAGCAGGTTGGAGCAGCCTGTATCTCAGCACAGGAATAAGGTAGGGAAGAATTCTAAGGATCATTTTGACTGCCTCCAGAAGTTAGATCAGATGGCAAATTGGATTTGGTGCTAGGTCTTTCCCTTTAGGTTTTACCCCAACAATGTTTTCATTAGTTTCGCTCACTCTCGAAATCAAGCATTTTACAGCAGGTTGGAGCAGCCTGTATCTCAGCACAGGAATAAGGTAGGGAAGAATTCTAAGGCTCATTTTGACTGCCTCCAGAAGTTAGATCAGATGGCAAATTGGATTTGGTGCTAGGTCTTTCCCTTTAGGTTTTACCCCAACAATGTTTTCATTAGTTTCGCTCACTCTCGAAATCAAGCATTTTACAGCAGGTTGGAGCAGCCTGTATCTCAGCACAGGAATAAGGTAGGGAAGAATTCTAAGGCTCATTTTGACTGCCTCCAGAAGTTAGATCAGATGGCAAATTGGATTTGGTGCTAGGTCTTTCCCTTTAGGTTTTACCCCAACAATGTTTTCATTAGTTTCGCTCACTCTCGAAATCAAGCATTTTACAGCAGGTTGGAGCAGCCTGTATCTCAGCACAGGAATAAGGTAGGGAAGAATTCTAAGGATCATTTTGACTGCCTCCAGAAGTTAGATCAGATGGCAAATTGGATTTGGTGCTAGGTCTTTCCCTTTAGGTTTTACCCCAACAATGTTTTCATTAGTTTCGCTCACTCTCGAAATCAAGCATTTTACAGCAGGTTGGAGCAGCCTGTATCTCAGCACAGGAATAAGGTAGGGAAGAATTCTAAGGCTCATTTTGACTGCCTCCAGAAGTTAGATCAGATGGCAAATTGGATTTGGTGCTAGGTCTTTCCCTTTAGGTTTTACCCCAACAATGTTTTCATTAGTTTCGCTCACTCTCGAAATCAAGCATTTTACAGCAGGTTGGAGCAGCCTGTATCTCAGCACAGGAATAAGGTAGGGAAGAATTCTAAGGCTCATTTTGACTGCCTCCAGAAGTTAGATCAGATGGCAAATTGGATTTGGTGCTAGGTCTTTCCCTTTAGGTTTTACCCCAACAATGTTTTCATTAGTTTCACTCACTCTCGAAATCAAGCATTTTACAGCAGGTTGGAGCAGCCTGTATCTCAGCACAGGAATAAGGTAGGGAAGAATTCTAAGGATCATTTTGACTGCCTCCAGAAGTTAGATCAGATGGCAAATTGGATTTGGTGCTAGGTCTTTCCCTTTAGGTTTTACCCCAACAATGTTTTCATTAGTTTCGCTCACTCTCGAAATCAAGCATTTTGCAGCAGGTTGGAGCAGCCTGTATCTCAGCACAGGAATAAGGTAGGGAAGAATTCTAAGGATCATTTTGACTGCCTCCAGAAGTTAGATCAGATGGCAAATTGGATTTGGTGCTAGGTCTTTCCCTTTAGGTTTTACCCCAACAATGTTTTCATTAGTTTCGCTCACTCTCGAAATCAAGCATTTTACAGCAGGTTGGAGCAGCCTGTATCTCAGCACAGGAATAAGGTAGGGAAGAATTCTAAGGCTCATTTTGACTGCCTCCAGAAGTTAGATCAGATGGCAAATTGGATTTGGTGCTAGGTCTTTCCCTTTAGGTTTTACCCCAACAATGTTTTCATTAGTTTCGCTCACTCTCGAAATCAAGCATTTTACAGCAGGTTGGAGCAGCCTGTATCTCAGCACAGGAATAAGGTAGGGAAGAATTCTAAGGCTCATTTTGACTGCATCCAGAAGTTAGATCAGATGGCAAATTGGATTTGGTGCTAGGTCTTTCCCTTTAGGTTTTACCCCAACAATGTTTTCATTAGTTTCGCTCACTCTCGAAATCAAGCATTTTACAGCAGGTTGGAGCAGCCTGTATCTCATCACAGGAATAAGGTAGGGAAGAATTCTAAGGATCATTTTGACTGCCTCCAGAAGTTAGATCAGATGGCAAATTGGATTTGGTGCTAGGTCTTTCCCTTTAGGTTTTACCCCAACAATGTTTTCATTAGTTTCGCTCACTCTCGAAATCAAGCATTTTGCAGCAGGTTGGAGCAGCCTGTATCTCAGCACAGGAATAAGGTAGGGAAGAATTCTAAGGCTCATTTTGACTGCCTCCAGAAGTTAGATCAGATGGCAAATTGGATTTGGTGCTAGGTCTTTCCCTTTAGGTTTTACCCCAACAATGTTTTCATTAGTTTCGCTCACTCTCGAAATCAAGCATTTTACAGCAGGTTGGAGCAGCCTGTATCTCAGCACAGGAATAAGGTAGGGAAGAATTCAAAGGATCATTTTGACTGCCTCCAGAAGTTAGATCAGATGGCAAATTGGATTTGGTGCTAGGTCTTTCCCTTTAGGTTTTACCCCAACAATGTTTTCATTAGTTTCGCTCACTCTCGAAATCAAGCATTTTACAGCAGGTTGGAGCAGCCTGTATCTCAGCACAGGAATAAGGTAGGGAAGAATTCTAAGGATCATTTTGACTGCCTCCAGAAGTTAGATCAGATGGCAAATTGGATTTGGTGCTAGGTCTTTCCCTTTAGGTTTTACCCCAACAATGTTTTCATTAGTTTCGCTCACTCTCGAAATCAAGCATTTTGCAGCAGGTTGGAGCAGCCTGTATCTCAGCACAGGAATAAGGTAGGGAAGAATTCTAAGGCTCATTTTGACTGCCTCCAGAAGTTAGATCAGATGGCAAATTGGATTTGGTGCTAGGTCTTTCCCTTTAGGTTTTACCCCAACAATGTTTTCATTAGTTTCGCTCACTCTCGAAATCAAGCATTTTACAGCAGGTTGGAGCAGCCTGTATCTCAGCACAGGAATAAGGTAGGGAAGAATTCTAAGGATCATTTTGACTGCCTCCAGAAGTTAGATCAGATGGCAAATTGGATTTGGTGCTAGGTCTTTCCCTTTAGGTTTTACCCCAACAATGTTTTCATTAGTTTCGCTCACTCTCGAAATCAAGCATTTTGCAGCAGGTTGGAGCAGCCTGTATCTCAGCACAGGAATAAGGTAGGGAAGAATTCTAAGGCTCATTTTGACTGCCTCCAGAAGTTAGATCAGATGGCAAATTGGATTTGGTGCTAGGTCTTTCCCTTTAGGTTTTACCCCAACAATGTTTTCATTAGTTTCGCTCACTCTCGAAATCAAGCATTTTACAGCAGGTTGGAGCAGCCTGTATCTCAGCACAGGAATAAGGTAGGGAAGAATTCTAAGGCTCATTTTGACTGCCTCCAGAAGTTAGATCAGATGGCAAATTGGATTTGGTGCTAGGTCTTTCCCTTTAGGTTTTACCCCAACAATGTTTTCATTAGTTTCGCTCACTCTCGAAATCAAGCATTTTACAGCAGGTTGGAGCAGCCTGTATCTCAGCACAGGAATAAGGTAGGGAAGAATTCTAAGGATCATTTTGACTGCCTCCAGAAGTTAGATCAGATGGCAAATTGGATTTGGTGCTAGGTCTTTCCCTTTAGGTTTTACCCCAACAATGTTTTCATTAGTTTCGCTCACTCTCGAAATCAAGCATTTTGCAGCAGGTTGGAGCAGCCTGTATCTCAGCACAGGAATAAGGTAGGGAAGAATTCTAAGGCTCATTTTGACTGCCTCCAGAAGTTAGATCAGATGGCAAATTGGATTTGGTGCTAGGTCTTTCCCTTTAGGTTTTACCCCAACAATGTTTTCATTAGTTTCGCTCACTCTCGAAATCAAGCATTTTACAGCAGGTTGGAGCAGCCTGTATCTCAGCACAGGAATAAGGTAGGGAAGAATTCTAAGGCTCATTTTGACTGCCTCCAGAAGTTAGATCAGATGGCAAATTGGATTTGGTGCTAGGTCTTTCCCTTTAGGTTTTACCCCAACAATGTTTTCATTAGTTTCGCTCACTCTCGAAATCAAGCATTTTACAGCAGGTTGGAGCAGCCTGTATCTCAGCACAGGAATAAGGTAGGGAAGAATTCTAAGGCTCATTTTGACTGCCTCCAGAAGTTAGATCAGATGGCAAATTGGATTTGGTGCTAGGTCTTTCCCTTTAGGTTTTACCCCAACAATGTTTTCATTAGTTTCGCTCACTCTCGAAATCAAGCATTTTACAGCAGGTTGGAGCAGCCTGTATCTCAGCACAGGAATAAGGTAGGGAAGAATTCTAAGGATCATTTTGACTGCCTCCAGAAGTTAGATCAGATGGCAAATTGGATTTGGTGCTAGGTCTTTCCCTTTAGGTTTTACCCCAACAATGTTTTCATTAGTTTCGCTCACTCTCGAAATCAAGCATTTTGCAGCAGGTTGGAGCAGCCTGTATCTCAGCACAGGAATAAGGTAGGGAAGAATTCTAAGGATCATTTTGACTGCCTCCAGAAGTTAGATCAGATGGCAAATTGGATTTGGTGCTAGGTCTTTCCCTTTAGGTTTTACCCCAACAATGTTTTCATTAGTTTCGCTCACTCTCGAAATCAAGCATTTTACAGCAGGTTGGAGCAGCCTGTATCTCAGCACAGGAATAAGGTAGGGAAGAATTCTAAGGCTCATTTTGACTGCCTCCAGAAGTTAGATCAGATGGCAAATTGGATTTGGTGCTAGGTCTTTCCCTTTAGGTTTTACCCCAACAATGTTTTCATTAGTTTCGCTCACTCTCGAAATCAAGCATTTTACAGCAGGTTGGAGCAGCCTGTATCTCAGCACAGGAATAAGGTAGGGAAGAATTCTAAGGCTCATTTTGACTGCCTCCAGAAGTTAGATCAGATGGCAAATTGGATTTGGTGCTAGGTCTTTCCCTTTAGGTTTTACCCCAACAATGTTTTCATTAGTTTCGCTCACTCTCGAAATCAAGCATTTTACAGCAGGTTGGAGCAGCCTGTATCTCAGCACAGGAATAAGGTAGGGAAGAATTCTAAGGATCATTTTGACTGCCTCCAGAAGTTAGATCAGATGGCAAATTGGATTTGGTGCTAGGTCTTTCCCTTTAGGTTTTACCCCAACAATGTTTTCATTAGTTTCGCTCACTCTCGAAATCAAGCATTTTGCAGCAGGTTGGAGCAGCCTGTATCTCAGCACAGGAATAAGGTAGGGAAGAATTCTAAGGATCATTTTGACTGCCTCCAGAAGTTAGATCAGATGGCAAATTGGATTTGGTGCTAGGTCTTTCCCTTTAGGTTTTACCCCAACAATGTTTTCATTAGTTTCGCTCACTCTCGAAATCAAGCATTTTACAGCAGGTTGGAGCAGCCTGTATCTCAGCACAGGAATAAGGTAGGGAAGAATTCTAAGGATCATTTTGACTGCCTCCAGAAGTTAGATCAGATGGCAAATTGGATTTGGTGCTAGGTCTTTCCCTTTAGGTTTTACCCCAACAATGTTTTCATTAGTTTCGCTCACTCTCGAAATCAAGCATTTTACAGCAGGTTGGAGCAGCCTGTATCTCAGCACAGGAATAAGGTAGGGAAGAATTCTAAGGCTCATTTTGACTGCCTCCAGAAGTTAGATCAGATGGCAAATTGGATTTGGTGCTAGGTCTTTCCCTTTAGGTTTTACCCCAACAATGTTTTCATTAGTTTCGCTCACTCTCGAAATCAAGCATTTTACAGCAGGTTGGAGCAGCCTGTATCTCAGCACAGGAATAAGGTAGGGAAGAATTCTAAGGATCATTTTGACTGCCTCCAGAAGTTAGATCAGATGGCAAATTGGATTTGGTGCTAGGTCTTTCCCTTTAGGTTTTACCCCAACAATGTTTTCATTAGTTTCGCTCACTCTCGAAATCAAGCATTTTACAGCAGGTTGGAGCAGCCTGTATCTCAGCACAGGAATAAGGTAGGGAAGAATTCTAAGGCTCATTTTGACTGCCTCCAGAAGTTAGATCAGATGGCAAATTGGATTTGGTGCTAGGTCTTTCCCTTTAGGTTTTACCCCAACAATGTTTTCATTAGTTTCGCTCACTCTCGAAATCAAGCATTTTGCAGCAGGTTGGAGCAGCCTGTATCTCAGCACAGGAATAAGGTAGGGAAGAATTCTAAGGCTCATTTTGACTGCCTCCAGAAGTTAGATCAGATGGCAAATTGGATTTGGTGCTAGGTCTTTCCCTTTAGGTTTTACCCCAACAATGTTTTCATTAGTTTCGCTCACTCTCGAAATCAAGCATTTTACAGCAGGTTGGAGCAGCCTGTATCTCAGCACAGGAATAAGGTAGGGAAGAATTCTAAGGATCATTTTGACTGCCTCCAGAAGTTAGATCAGATGGCAAATTGGATTTGGTGCTAGGTCTTTCCCTTTAGGTTTTACCCCAACAATGTTTTCATTAGTTTCGCTCACTCTCGAAATCAAGCATTTTACAGCAGGTTGGAGCAGCCTGTATCTCAGCACAGGAATAAGGTAGGGAAGAATTCTAAGGCTCATTTTGACTGCCTCCAGAAGTTAGATCAGATGGCAAATTGGATTTGGTGCTAGGTCTTTCCCTTTAGGTTTTACCCCAACAATGTTTTCATTAGTTTCGCTCACTCTCGAAATCAAGCATTTTACAGCAGGTTGGAGCAGCCTGTATCTCAGCACAGGAATAAGGTAGGGAAGAATTCTAAGGCTCATTTTGACTGCCTCCAGAAGTTAGATCAGATGGCAAATTGGATTTGGTGCTAGGTCTTTCCCTTTAGGTTTTACCCCAACAATGTTTTCATTAGTTTCGCTCACTCTCGAAATCAAGCATTTTACAGCAGGTTGGAGCAGCCTGTATCTCAGCACAGGAATAAGGTAGGGAAGAATTCTAAGGCTCATTTTGACTGCCTCCAGAAGTTAGATCAGATGGCAAATTGGATTTGGTGCTAGGTCTTTCCCTTTAGGTTTTACCCCAACAATGTTTTCATTAGTTTCGCTCACTCTCGAAATCAAGCATTTTACAGCAGGTTGGAGCAGCCTGTATCTCAGCACAGGAATAAGGTAGGGAAGAATTCTAAGGCTCATTTTGACTGCCTCCAGAAGTTAGATCAGATGGCAAATTGGATTTGGTGCTAGGTCTTTCCCTTTAGGTTTTACCCCAACAATGTTTTCATTAGTTTCGCTCACTCTCGAAATCAAGCATTTTACAGCAGGTTGGAGCAGCCTGTATCTCAGCACAGGAATAAGGTAGGGAAGAATTCTAAGGCTCATTTTGACTGCCTCCAGAAGTTAGATCAGATGGCAAATTGGATTTGGTGCTAGGTCTTTCCCTTTAGGTTTTACCCCAACAATGTTTTCATTAGTTTCGCTCACTCTCGAAATCAAGCATTTTACAGCAGGTTGGAGCAGCCTGTATCTCAGCACAGGAATAAGGTAGGGAAGAATTCTAAGGATCATTTTGACTGCCTCCAGAAGTTAGATCAGATGGCAAATTGGATTTGGTGCTAGGTCTTTCCCTTTAGGTTTTACCCCAACAATGTTTTCATTAGTTTCGCTCACTCTCGAAATCAAGCATTTTGCAGCAGGTTGGAGCAGCCTGTATCTCAGCACAGGAATAAGGTAGGGAAGAATTCTAAGGCTCATTTTGACTGCCTCCAGAAGTTAGATCAGATGGCAAATTGGATTTGGTGCTAGGTCTTTCCCTTTAGGTTTTACCCCAACAATGTTTTCATTAGTTTCGCTCACTCTCGAAATCAAGCATTTTACAGCAGGTTGGAGCAGCCTGTATCTCAGCACAGGAATAAGGTAGGGAAGAATTCTAAGGCTCATTTTGACTGCCTCCAGAAGTTAGATCAGATGGCAAATTGGATTTGGTGCTAGGTCTTTCCCTTTAGGTTTTACCCCAACAATGTTTTCATTAGTTTCGCTCACTCTCGAAATCAAGCATTTTGCAGCAGGTTGGAGCAGCCTGTATCTCAGCACAGGAATAAGGTAGGGAAGAATTCTAAGGCTCATTTTGACTGCCTCCAGAAGTTAGATCAGATGGCAAATTGGATTTGGTGCTAGGTCTTTCCCTTTAGGTTTTACCCCAACAATGTTTTCATTAGTTTCGCTCACTCTCGAAATCAAGCATTTTACAGCAGGTTGGAGCAGCCTGTATCTCAGCACAGGAATAAGGTAGGGAAGAATTCTAAGGCTCATTTTGACTGCCTCCAGAAGTTAGATCAGATGGCAAATTGGATTTGGTGCTAGGTCTTTCCCTTTAGGTTTTACCCCAACAATGTTTTCATTAGTTTCGCTCGCTCTCGAAATCAAGCATTTTACAGCAGGTTGGAGCAGCCTGTATCTCAGCACAGGAATAAGGTAGGGAAGAATTCTAAGGCTCATTTTGACTGCCTCCAGAAGTTAGATCAGATGGCAAATTGGATTTGGTGCTAGGTCTTTCCCTTTAGGTTTTACCCCAACAATGTTTTCATTAGTTTCGCTCACTCTCGAAATCAAGCATTTTACAGCAGGTTGGAGCAGCCTGTATCTCAGCACAGGAATAAGGTAGGGAAGAATTCTAAGGATCATTTTGACTGCCTCCAGAAGTTAGATCAGATGGCAAATTGGATTTGGTGCTAGGTCTTTCCCTTTAGGTTTTACCCCAACAATGTTTTCATTAGTTTCGCTCACTCTCGAAATCAAGCATTTTACAGCAGGTTGGAGCAGCCTGTATCTCAGCACAGGAATAAGGTAGGGAAGAATTCTAAGGCTCATTTTGACTGCCTCCAGAAGTTAGATCAGATGGCAAATTGGATTTGGTGCTAGGTCTTTCCCTTTAGGTTTTACCCCAACAATGTTTTCATTAGTTTCGCTCACTCTCGAAATCAAGCATTTTACAGCAGGTTGGAGCAGCCTGTATCTCAGCACAGGAATAAGGTAGGGAAGAATTCTAAGGATCATTTTGACTGCCTCCAGAAGTTAGATCAGATGGCAAATTGGATTTGGTGCTAGGTCTTTCCCTTTAGGTTTTACCCCAACAATGTTTTCATTAGTTTCGCTCACTCTCGAAATCAAGCATTTTGCAGCAGGTTGGAGCAGCCTGTATCTCAGCACAGGAATAAGGTAGGGAAGAATTCTAAGGATCATTTTGACTGCCTCCAGAAGTTAGATCAGATGGCAAATTGGATTTGGTGCTAGGTCTTTCCCTTTAGGTTTTACCCCAACAATGTTTTCATTAGTTTCGCTCACTCTCGAAATCAAGCATTTTGCAGCAGGTTGGAGCAGCCTGTATCTCAGCACAGGAATAAGTTAGGGAAGAATTCTAAGGCTCATTTTGACTGCCTCCAGAAGTTAGATCAGATGGCAAATTGGATTTGGTGCTAGGTCTTTCCCTTTAGGTTTTATCCCAACAATGTTTTCATTAGTTTCG
Source organism: Melanerpes formicivorus (assembly GCF_026170545.1). Taxonomy (NCBI): domain Eukaryota; kingdom Metazoa; phylum Chordata; class Aves; order Piciformes; family Picidae; genus Melanerpes; species Melanerpes formicivorus. Next base: position 41,989 of record NW_027143775.1, read on the forward strand.
CTCACTCTCGAAATCAAGCATTTTACAGCAGGTTGGAGCAGCCTGTATCTGAGCACAGGAATAAGGTAGGGAAGAATTCTAAGGCTCATTTTGACTGCCTCCAGAAGTTAGATCAGATGGCAAATTGGATTTGGTGCTAGGTCTTTCCCTTTAGGTTTTACCCCAACAATGTTTTCATTAGTTTCGCTCACTCTCGAAATCAAGCATTTTGCAGCAGGTTGGAGCAGCCTGTATCTCAGCACAGGAATAAGGTAGGGAAGAATTCTAAGGATCATTTTGACTGCCTCCAGAAGTTAGATCAGATGGCAAATTGGATTTGGTGCTAGGTCTTTCCCTTTAGGTTTTACCCCAACAATGTTTTCATTAGTTTCGCTCACTCTCGAAATCAAGCATTTTACAGCAGGTTGGAGCAGCCTGTATCTCAGCACAGGAATAAGGTAGGGAAGAATTCTAAGGATCATTTTGACTGCCTCCAGAAGTTAGATCAGATGGCAAATTGGATTTGGTGCTAGGTCTTTCCCTTTAGGTTTTACCCCAACAATGTTTTCATTAGTTTCGCTCACTCTCGAAATCAAGCATTTTACAGCAGGTTGGAGCAGCCTGTATCTCAGCACAGGAATAAGGTAGGGAAGAATTCTAAGGCTCATTTTGACTGCCTCCAGAAGTTAGATCAGATGGCAAATTGGATTTGGTGCTAGGTCTTTCCCTTTAGGTTTTACCCCAACAATGTTTTCATTAGTTTCGCTCACTCTCGAAATCAAGCATTTTACAGCAGGTTGGAGCAGCCTGTATCTCAGCACAGGAATAAGGTAGGGAAGAATTCTAAGGATCATTTTGACTGCCTCCAGAAGTTAGATCAGATGGCAAATTGGATTTGGTGCTAGGTCTTTCCCTTTAGGTTTTACCCCAACAATGTTTTCATTAGTTTCGCTCACTCTCGAAATCAAGCATTTTACAGCAGGTTGGAGCAGCCTGTATCTCAGCACAGGAATAAGGTAGGGAAGAATTCTAAGGATCATTTTGACTGCCTCCAGAAGTTAGATCAGATGGCAAATTGGATTTGGTGCTAGGTCTTTCCCTTTAGGTTTTACCCCAACAATGTTTTCATTAGTTTCGCTCACTCTCGAAATCAAGCATTTTGCAGCAGGTTGGAGCAGCCTGTATCTCAGCACAGGAATAAGGTAGGGAAGAATTCTAAGGCTCATTTTGACTGCCTCCAGAAGTTAGATCAGATGGCAAATTGGATTTGGTGCTAGGTCTTTCCCTTTAGGTTTTACCCCAACAATGTTTTCATTAGTTTCGCTCACTCTCGAAATCAAGCATTTTGCAGCAGGTTGGAGCAGCCTGTATCTCAGCACAGGAATAAGGTAGGGAAGAATTCTAAGGCTCATTTTGACTGCCTCCAGAAGTTAGATCAGATGGCAAATTGGATTTGGTGCTAGGTCTTTCCCTTTAGGTTTTACCCCAACAATGTTTTCATTAGTTTCGCTCACTCTCGAAATCAAGCATTTTACAGCAGGTTGGAGCAGCCTGTATCTCAGCACAGGAATAAGGTAGGGAAGAATTCTAAGGATCATTTTGACTGCCTCCAGAAGTTAGATCAGATGGCAAATTGGATTTGGTGCTAGGTCTTTCCCTTTAGGTTTTACCCCAACAATGTTTTCATTAGTTTCGCTCACTCTCGAAATCAAGCATTTTGCAGCAGGTTGGAGCAGCCTGTATCTCAGCACAGGAATAAGGTAGGGAAGAATTCTAAGGCTCATTTTGACTGCCTCCAGAAGTTAGATCAGATGGCAAATTGGATTTGGTGCTAGGTCTTTCCCTTTAGGTTTTACCCCAACAATGTTTTCATTAGTTTCGCTCACTCTCGAAATCAAGCATTTTACAGCAGGTTGGAGCAGCCTGTATCTCAGCACAGGAATAAGGTAGGGAAGAATTCTAAGGCTCATTTTGACTGCCTCCAGAAGTTAGATCAGATGGCAAATTGGATTTGGTGCTAGGTCTTTCCCTTTAGGTTTTACCCCAACAATGTTTTCATTAGTTTCGCTCACTCTCGAAATCAAGCATTTTACAGCAGGTTGGAGCAGCCTGTATCTCAGCACAGGAATAAGGTAGGGAAGAATTCTAAGGATCATTTTGACTGCCTCCAGAAGTTAGATCAGATGGCAAATTGGATTTGGTGCTAGGTCTTTCCCTTTAGGTTTTACCCCAACAATGTTTTCATTAGTTTCGCTCACTCTCGAAATCAAGCATTTTGCAGCAGGTTGGAGCAGCCTGTATCTCAGCACAGGAATAAGGTAGGGAAGAATTCTAAGGCTCATTTTGACTGCCTCCAGAAGTTAGATCAGATGGCAAATTGGATTTGGTGCTAGGTCTTTCCCTTTAGGTTTTACCCCAACAATGTTTTCATTAGTTTCGCTCACTCTCGAAATCAAGCATTTTACAGCAGGTTGGAGCAGCCTGTATCTCAGCACAGGAATAAGGTAGGGAAGAATTCTAAGGATCATTTTGACTGCCTCCAGAAGTTAGATCAGATGGCAAATTGGATTTGGTGCTAGGTCTTTCCCTTTAGGTTTTACCCCAACAATGTTTTCATTAGTTTCGCTCACTCTCGAAATCAAGCATTTTACAGCAGGTTGGAGCAGCCTGTATCTCAGCACAGGAATAAGGTAGGGAAGAATTCTAAGGATCATTTTGACTGCCTCCAGAAGTTAGATCAGATGGCAAATTGGATTTGGTGCTAGGTCTTTCCCTTTAGGTTTTACCCCAACAATGTTTTCATTAGTTTCGCTCACTCTCGAAATCAAGCATTTTGCAGCAGGTTGGAGCAGCCTGTATCTCAGCACAGGAATAAGGTAGGGAAGAATTCTAAGGATCATTTTGACTGCCTCCAGAAGTTAGATCAGATGGCAAATTGGATTTGGTGCTAGGTCTTTCCCTTTAGGTTTTACCCCAACAATGTTTTCATTAGTTTCGCTCACTCTCGAAATCAAGCATTTTACAGCAGGTTGGAGCAGCCTGTATCTCAGCACAGGAATAAGGTAGGGAAGAATTCTAAGGCTCATTTTGACTGCCTCCAGAAGTTAGATCAGATGGCAAATTGGATTTGGTGCTAGGTCTTTCCCTTTAGGTTTTACCCCAACAATGTTTTTCATTAGTTTCGCTCACTCTCGAAATCAAGCATTTTACAGCAGGTTGGAGCAGCCTGTATCTCAGCACAGGAATAAGGTAGGGAAGAATTCTAAGGCTCATTTTGACTGCCTCCAGAAGTTAGATCAGATGGCAAATTGGATTTGGTGCTAGGTCTTTCCCTTTAGGTTTTACCCCAACAATGTTTTCATTAGTTTCGCTCACTCTCGAAATCAAGCATTTTACAGCAGGTTGGAGCAGCCTGTATCTCAGCACAGGAATAAGGTAGGGGAAGAATTCTAAGGATCATTTTGACTGCCTCCAGAAGTTAGATCAGATGGCAAATTGGATTTGGTGCTAGGTCTTTCCCTTTAGGTTTTACCCCAACAATGTTTTCATTAGTTTCGCTCACTCTCGAAATCAAGCATTTTGCAGCAGGTTGGAGCAGCCTGTATCTCAGCACAGGAATAAGGTAGGGAAGAATTCTAAGGATCATTTTGACTGCCTCCAGAAGTTAGATCAGATGGCAAATTGGATTTGGTGCTAGGTCTTTCCCTTTAGGTTTTACCCCAACAATGTTTTCATTAGTTTCGCTCACTCTCGAAATCAAGCATTTTACAGCAGGTTGGAGCAGCCTGTATCTCAGCACAGGAATAAGGTAGGGAAGAATTCTAAGGATCATTTTGACTGCCTCCAGAAGTTAGATCAGATGGCAAATTGGATTTGGTGCTAGGTCTTTCCCTTTAGGTTTTACCCCAACAATGTTTTCATTAGTTTCGCTCACTCTCGAAATCAAGCATTTTACAGCAGGTTGGAGCAGCCTGTATCTCAGCACAGGAATAAGGTAGGGAAGAATTCTAAGGCTCATTTTGACTGCCTCCAGAAGTTAGATCAGATGGCAAATTGGATTTGGTGCTAGGTCTTTCCCTTTAGGTTTTACCCCAACAATGTTTTCATTAGTTTCGCTCACTCTCGAAATCAAGCATTTTACAGCAGGTTGGAGCAGCCTGTATCTCAGCACAGGAATAAGGTAGGGAAGAATTCTAAGGCTCATTTTGACTGCCTCCAGAAGTTAGATCAGATGGCAAATTGGATTTGGTGCTAGGTCTTTCCCTTTAGGTTTTACCCCAACAATGTTTTCATTAGTTTCGCTCACTCTCGAAATCAAGCATTTTACAGCAGGTTGGAGCAGCCTGTATCTCAGCACAGGAATAAGGTAGGGAAGAACTCTAAGGATCATTTTGACTGCCTCCAGAAGTTAGATCAGATGGCAAATTGGATTTGGTGCTAGGTCTTTCCCTTTAGGTTTTACCCCAACAATGTTTTCATTAGTTTCGCTCACTCTCGAAATCAAGCATTTTACAGCAGGTTGGAGCAGCCTGTATCTCAGCACAGGAATAAGGTAGGGAAGAATTCTAAGGCTCATTTTGACTGCCTCCAGAAGTTAGATCAGATGGCAAATTGGATTTGGTGCTAGGTCTTTCCCTTTAGGTTTTACCCCAACAATGTTTTCATTAGTTTCGCTCACTCTCGAAATCAAGCATTTTGCAGCAGGTTGGAGCAGCCTGTATCTCAGCACAGGAATAAGGTAGGGAAGAATTCTAAGGCTCATTTTGACTGCCTCCAGAAGTTAGATCAGATGGCAAATTGGATTTGGTGCTAGGTCTTTCCCTTTAGGTTTTACCCCAACAATGTTTTCATTAGTTTCGCTCACTCTCGAAATCAAGCATTTTACAGCAGGTTGGAGCAGCCTGTATCTCAGCACAGGAATAAGGTAGGGAAGAATTCTAAGGATCATTTTGACTGCCTCCAGAAGTTAGATCAGATGGCAAATTGGATTTGGTGCTAGGTCTTTCCCTTTAGGTTTTACCCCAACAATGTTTTCATTAGTTTCGCTCACTCTTGAAATCAAGCATTTTACAGCAGGTTGGAGCAGCCTGTATCTCAGCACAGGAATAAGGTAGGGAAGAATTCTAAGGCTCATTTTGACTGCCTCCAGAAGTTAGATCAGATGGCAAATTGGATTTGGTGCTAGGTCTTTCCCTTTAGGTTTTACCCCAACAATGTTTTCATTAGTTTTGCTCACTCTCGAAATCAAGCATTTTACAGCAGGTTGGAGCAGCCTGTATCTCAGCACAGGAATAAGGTAGGGAAGAATTCTAAGGATCATTTTGACTGCCTCCAGAAGTTAGATCAGATGGCAAATTGGATTTGGTGCTAGGTCTTTCCCTTTAGGTTTTACCCCAACAATGTTTTCATTAGTTTCGCTCACTCTCGAAATCAAGCATTTTGCAGCAGGTTGGAGCAGCCTGTATCTCAGCACAGGAATAAGGTAGGGAAGAATTCTAAGGCTCATTTTGACTGCCTCCAGAAGTTAGATCAGATGGCAAATTGGATTTGGTGCTAGGTCTTTCCCTTTAGGTTTTACCCCAACAATGTTTTCATTAGTTTCGCTCACTCTCGAAATCAAGCATTTTACAGCAGGTTGGAGCAGCCTGTATCTCAGCACAGGAATAAGGTAGGGAAGAATTCTAAGGCTCATTTTGACTGCCTCCAGAAGTTAGATCAGATGGCAAATTGGATTTGGTGCTAGGTCTTTCCCTTTAGGTTTTACCCCAACAATGTTTTCATTAGTTTCGCTCACTCTCGAAATCAAGCATTTTACAGCAGGTTGGAGCAGCCTGTATCTCAGCACAGGAATAAGGTAGGGAAGAATTCTAAGGCTCATTTTGACTGCCTCCAGAAGTTAGATCAGATGGCAAATTGGATTTGGTGCTAGGTCTTTCCCTTTAGGTTTTACCCCAACAATGTTTTCATTAGTTTCGCTCACTCTCGAAATCAAGCATTTTACAGCAGGTTGGAGCAGCCTGTATCTCAGCACAGGAATAAGGTAGGGAAGAATTCTAAGGATCATTTTGACTGCCTCCAGAAGTTAGATCAGATGGCAAATTGGATTTGGTGCTAGGTCTTTCCCTTTAGGTTTTACCCCAACAATGTTTTCATTAGTTTCGCTCACTCTCGAAATCAAGCATTTTACAGCAGGTTGGAGCAGCCTGTATCTCAGCACAGGAATAAGGTAGGGAAGAATTCTAAGGCTCATTTTGACTGCCTCCAGAAGTTAGATCAGATGGCAAATTGGATTTGGTGCTAGGTCTTTCCCTTTAGGTTTTACCCCAACAATGTTTTCATTAGTTTCGCTCACTCTCGAAATCAAGCATTTTACAGCAGGTTGGAGCAGCCTGTATCTCAGCACAGGAATAAGGTAGGGAAGAATTCTAAGGATCATTTTGACTGCCTCCAGAAGTTAGATCAGATGGCAAATTGGATTTGGTGCTAGGTCTTTCCCTTTAGGTTTTACCCCAACAATGTTTTCATTAGTTTCGCTCACTCTCGAAATCAAGCATTTTACAGCAGGTTGGAGCAGCCTGTATCTCAGCACAGGAATAAGGTAGGGAAGAATTCTAAGGATCATTTTGACTGCCTCCAGAAGTTAGATCAGATGGCAAATTGGATTTGGTGCTAGGTCTTTCCCTTTAGGTTTTACCCCAACAATGTTTTCATTAGTTTCGCTCACTCTCGAAATCAAGCATTTTACAGCAGGTTGGAGCAGCCTGTATCTCAGCACAGGAATAAGGTAGGGAAGAATTCTAAGGATCATTTTGACTGCCTCCAGAA
>NW_027143776.1:0-48745 GCF_026170545.1 Melanerpes formicivorus
ATTGTCTATCCATCCTTCCATCCCTTCGTTCCTCCGTCCCTCCATCCTTCCATCACTCCATCCCTCCATCCTTCATCCCTCCCTCCCTCCATCTGTCCCATCCCTCCCTGCCTCCCTCCATCCATCCTTGTCATCTCCTCCTCCTCCTCCTCCAGCTGTCTCCTTGACAACGCCGAGTGCCGAGCAGTTGTTTCCCCCCTCCTGGCTGCTGTGCTGCTGGGCAGCTCTCCAGATCCATCCTAACCTGATTAGCTGTCTCCAGGGGCCTGGGCTGCCTAATCAGGTTAGGTAGCACTAATGGTGCTGAGGGCCTGGGGTGGGCAGGGAGCAGCAGAACACAGTTGTATACTTAGTGATAATTAGCCTTGCTCTGCTGGCATTGATTTATCCTCCTCCGCCGCCTCCTCCTGCTCCTCTTCCACCTCCTCCTCTTCCACCACCACCACCTCCTTTTCCTCTTCTGCCACCACCACCTCCTCCTCTTCCTCCACCACCACTTCCTCCTCTTCCTCTTCTTCCACCACCCACCTCCTCCTCTTCCTCTTCCACCCACCTCCTCTTCCTCTTCTTCCACCACTTCCTCTTCCTCTTCTTCACCACTTCCTCTTCCTCTTCTTCCACCACCTCCTGTTCCTCTTCTTCCACCACCTCCTTCCGCTCCTCTTCCACCTCCTTCCCTTCCACCACCACCTCCTCCTGCTCCTCTTCCACCTCCTCCTGCTCCTCTTCACCTCCTCTTCCACCACCACCTCCTGCTTCTCTTCCATCTCCTCCCCTTCCACCACCATCACCTCCTCCTGCTCCTCTTTCCACCACCACCTCCTTCTGCTTCTCTTCCACCTCCTCCTCTTCCTCTTCCACTCCTCCTCTTCCTCTTCCACCTCCTCCTCTTCCTCTTCCACCTCCTCCTCTTCCTCTTCCACCTCCTCCTCTTCCTCTTCCACCTCCTCTTCCACCTCTTCCACCTCCTCCTCTTCCACCTCCTCCTCTTCCACCTCCTCCTCTTCCACCTCCTCCTCTTCCACCTCCTCCTCTTCCACCTCCTCCTCTTCCACCTCCTCCTCTTCCACCTTCTCCTCTTCCACCTGCTCCTCTTCCTCTTCCACCTGCTCCTCTTCCACCTTCTCCTCTTCCACCTTCTCCTCTTCCACCTGCTCCTCTTCCACCTTCTCCTCTTCCTCTTCCACCTCTTCCTCTTCCACCTCTTCCTCTTCCACCTCCTCCTCTTTCACCTCCTCCTCCTCCTCTTCCACCTCCTCATTCTCTGTTGTGTTTTCTCCTCCTCCCAACACAGCCATTCGGAGGAAGGAGAATGGGTGGTATGATGAAGAGCACCCTCTGGTCTTCCTCTTCTTGGGATCATCAGGAATAGGTAAAGAGTTGGGGTGGGGTGGGATGGAGAAGCTCACAAAGCTTGGGTTGCTCCTGGGTTGCTCCTCACAAGGCTTCAGCACCACCACCACCCCCCAGCAGCTTCCTGGGAGAGAAACCAGTTCCAGTGTCGCCCTCCCAGTTGGTCACCCAGTTCATGACCCATAGCATGGCAGGATGAAGGCCACCCTCTGGTCTTCCTCTTCTTGGCATCATCAGGAACAGCTGGGCTGTGGTGGGATGAAGAACTCCCAGAGGTTGGGTTGCTCCTCACAAGGCTTCAACAACCCCAAATGATCATGGGTTGGGTTGGGAAGGGTCCTTAGAGCTCATCTAGACCACGGCCAGGGCCACCTTCCACTGGAGCAGGTTGCTCAAGGCCTTGACCTTGGCCAAGCTTGACCTTGGCCAGCCTGGGCCTGGGGCAGCTGCCAGAGTGCCACCAACTCCTCATCTCCAGAGCTTCTGTCCCAGGAGCTCTACAGCCAAGCCTCCAGCCCACAGCTCCTGTTACCACCCAAGCTCTGCAGGTTGGTGGAGCTGCTGGTGGGATCTGGTGGTTGAACAGGTGGGACCTGCTGGTTAAACTGGTGGGATCTGCTGGTGGAGCCGGTGGGATCTGGTGGAGGAGCTGGTGAGACCTACTGGTTGAATGAGTGGGATCTACTGGTTGGACTGGTGGCACCTGCTGGTTGAACTGGTGGGATCTGCTGGTGGAGCTGGTGGGATCTGGTGGTTGAACTGGTGGGATCTGCTGGTGGAGCTGGTGGGATCTGGTGGTTGAACAGGTGGGATCTGCTGGTGGAGCTGTTGGGATCTGTTGGTTGAGCTGGTGGACCTACTGGTTGAATGAGTGGGATCTGCTGGTGGAGCTGGTGGGATCTACTTGTTGAACATCTGGGATCTACTGGTTGGACTGGTGGGATCTGCTGGTTGAACAGGTGGCACCTGCTGGTGGAACAGGGGACACCTGCAAGTTTGAGCTGGTGGGATGTGGTGGTTGGATCTGGTGGTGGGATCTGGTGCAATCTGCTGGTGGAACTGGTGGGATCTGCTGTTGAGCTGGTGGTTGAACTGGTAGAACCTGCTGGTGGAATTGGTGAGATCCACTGGCAGGATCTGCTTGGTTGAACAGGTGACATCTGCTGGTCAACCAGTTGGGATCTACTGGTGGCACCTGCTGGTTGAACCAGTGGGATCTGATGGTTAAACAGGTGGCACCTGCTGGTGGAACTAGTGGGATCCACCGGTGGGATCTGATGGTGGGACTGATGGGATCTGCTGGTGGAACTGGTGGGATCCACTGGTGGGATCTGCTGGTTGAACAGGTGGCACCTGCTGGTGGAACTGGTGGGATCCAGTGGTGGGATCCGCTGATTGAACAGGTGGCACCTGCTGGTGGAACTGGTGGGATCCAGTGGTGGGATCTGGTGGTTGAACAGGTGGCACCTGCTGGTGGAACTGGTGGGATCCAGTGGTGGGATCCGCTGATTGAACAGGTGGCACCTGCTGGTGGAACTGGTGGGATCCACTGGAGGGATCTGGTGGTTGAACAGGTGGCACCTGCTGGTGGAACTAGTGGGATCCACTGGTGGATCTGCTGGTGGAACTGGTGGGATCTGCTGGTGGAACTGGTGGGATCCAGTGGTGGGATCCGCTGGTGTGATCTGAGAGGACCTCTCTTTTCCCCAGGCAAGACGGAGCTGGCCAAGCAGACAGCCAAGTACCTGCACAAGGACGTCAAGAAGGTGAGGCACAGCCGCTCCTGGGGCTCCCTCCCTGGCTGCCTGCACTGCTGGCAGGGACCTGAGGCCTCCCCTGGCCCAGCCCAGAGGTGGGCTGAGGGCCCAGGTGGGCTGGGGCTGGAGGTTGGACTTGGTGACCTCCAAGGTCTCCTCCAGCCACGGTTCCGAGGGAAATCCAGCAGGGGAGTGGGAGAGAGGTGGCCAGGAGCACCTGGAGAGGCCTTCTGCTCTTAGAGAAGATTGTGGAAGGGTTGAGTTGGGAGAGAGCTTGGAGGGGATGGAGGCCAAGCATGGCCTCAGCACTGCCCCAGCACCACCACCCCATGGCCCTCAGCACCACAGCTTCCCAACCCCTCCAGCCATGGGGACTCCACCACTGTGTCCTGGGCAGCCTGCCACAGGCCTGGGCCACCCCTCAAGGGGCACCAATTGCTCCTCAGGGCCAAGCTCAGCCTGCCCTGCCACAAACCTGAGGCCATCTCCTCTTGGCCCAGCCCTCAGGAGCAGCCCTTGAGCCCAGCTGGCTGCAAGCTGCTCTCAGGGAGCTGCAGAGAGCCACAAGGTCTCCCCTCAGCCTCCTCTGCTGCAGCCTCAACCCCCCAGGGCCCTCAGCTGCCTCCTCACAACTTCTCCACAGCCTTCCCCTCCTTCCCCAGACCCCTCCCCAGCTTCCTTGCCCTGCTCCAGCCCTCAAGCTCCTCCTGGCAGGGAGATCCCAACCCTGCCCCGAGGCTTGCAGCTGTGGGCTCCCCAGTGCCCAGCCCAGGGGCACAATCCCTGCCCTGCTCCTGCTGCCACACCCCAGCCCCAGCTCAGCTGTCCTTGGGCTCCATGCCCAGCAGTGAGCAGCAGCTGGAGGGATGCTGCTCCTCATCCTCCTCTTCCTCCAAGCACTTGGGGGTGGCCCAGGCTGCTCTTGCTGCTGGCTGTCCTCAGGAGCCACAGAGCTCAGGTTTGTTGTGCTGCCAACTGCCTGGGGCTGGGGGAAGCTTCCAGGTGAGGCCAAGCATGGAGAGCATTGGGAGGAGCTCCTGAAGCCTTCATCCTCTTGCAGGGTTTCATCAGGCTGGACATGTCTGAGTTCCAGGAGAGGCATGAGGTGAGCAGGAGACCTTCTGAAGGGGCACAGAAGGCTTGGAGAAGACCTTGAAGGTGATGGACATCAACCATGGCCCCAGCACTGCCCCAGCACCACCACCCCATGGCCCTCAGCACCTCAGCTCCCTCCAGCCATGGGGACTCCACCACTGCCCTGAGCAGCCCTGGGTCAGGCCTGGGCACCCCTCAAGGGGCACAAATTGTGCCTCAGGGCCAAGCTCAACCTCCCCTGGCACAACCTGAGGTCATCTCCTCTTGTCCTGTCCCTTGTTCCTGGGGAGAAGAGTCCAAGCAGCAGAGTCAGACTGGGTTGGGTTGAGGGCACCTTCCAGTGCCAGCCAGTGCCAGCCCTGCAGCCAGCAGGGACAGCCCCAAACAGAGCTCAGAGCCCCAAACCAACCTGCCCTGGGCTGCTGCCAGCCAGGGGGCAGCTCCCAGCTCTCTGCCTGACCTCAGCCAGGGTCAACCACATTCTTCACAGAACCTCAGCATGGTGGGAAGGGACCTCTGGAGCCCCCCAGGCCAAGGGTACCCCCAGCAGCTTGCCCAGGGGCACCATGGCACCAGGGGGGGTTGGAAGCTCTCCCACAACCTCTCTGGGCAGCCTGCTCCAGGCCTCTCCAGCAGCCTCACCCCAAACAAGTTGCTCCTGCTGGCACCTCCTGCCTGCCCCTTGGGTGCCCTATTGCCCCTGGGCACTCCTCAGGAGATCCAGCCCCAGGCTCTTGCCCCCCAGCCCTGCAGCTGTGGCCTCCCCAGGGCAGAGCAGAGGGGCAGCAGAACCTCCCTGCCCCTGCTGCTGCCCACACTCTGCTCCCTGCCCCCCAGGGCACCTTTGGCTCCCCCCAGGGCACCCTGCTGGCTGCTGGGCACCTCCTTGTGCCCCCTCCCAGCACCCCCAGCTCCTTCTCCTGGCAGCTGCTCCCCAGCAGCTCCCCCCTGGGCTGTGCTGCTGCAGGAGGTTGTCCCTGCCCAGGGGCAGTTCCCTGCCCTGCTGCTGCTCCCCCCCAGGTGGCCAAGTTCATTGGCTCCCCCCCGGGCTACTGTGGGGCACGAGGAGGGAGGGCAGCTGACCAAGAAGCTGAGGCAGTGTCCCAACGGCCGTGGTGCTCTTCGACGAGGTGGACAAGGCTCACCCTGACGTCCTGACCATCATGCTGCAGCTCTTCGACGAGGTGAGGCCCCCTCGGGCCTGGGCTGGATCGCAGGCGCCGCCCAGGAGGGGGTGGGGAGCTGCCCGAAGGGAGAGCAGCGGCGGGGGGTGGGGGGGGGTCCTGGGAGGGCATGGAGTGCTGCAGGGTGTGACCCAACCGCGACACTGCTGCCTGCCTACCTCCCTTCTTCCTTCCCTCCTTTTCCTTCCCTCCTTCCCTTTTTCCTTCCCTCCTTCCCTTCTTCCTTCCCTCCTTCCCTTCTTCCTTCTCCTCCTTCCCTTCTTCCTTCTCTCCCTCCCTTCTTCCTTCCCTCCTTCCCTTCTTCCTTCCCTCCTTCCCTTCTTCCTTCCCTTCCTTCCTTCTTCCCTCCCTCCCTCCCTTCTTCCCCCCCTCCTTCTTCCCTCTCTCCCTTCTTCCTTCCTCCCTCCCTCCCTTCTTCCTTCCCTCCCTCCCTTCTTCCTTCCTTCCCTCCCTTCTTCCTTCCTTCCCTCCCTTCTTCCTTCCTTCCCTCCCCTTCTTCCTTCCCTTCCTCCTTCTTCCCTTCCTCCTTCCTTCCCTCCCTCCCTTCTTCCTCTCTCCCTTCTTCTTCCCTCCCTCCCTCCCTTCTTCCTTCCTCTCCCTCCCTTCTTCCTTCCTTCCCTCCCTTCTTCCTTCCTTCCCTCCCTTCTTCCTTCCCTTCCTCCTTCCTTCCTTCCTCCTTCCTTCCCTCCCTCCTTCCTTCCCTCCCTCCCTCCTTCCCTCCCTCCCTCCTTCCCTCCCTCCCTCCTTCCTTCCCTTCCTCCTTCCTTCCCTTCCTCCTTCCTTCCCTCCCTCCTTCCCTCCCTCCCTCCTTCCCTCCCTCCCTCCTTCCTTCCCTCCCTCCTTCCTCTCCCTTCCTCCTTCCTTCCCTTCCTCCTTCCTTCCCTCCTCCCTCCTTCCCTCCCTCCCTCCTTCCCTCCTTCCCTCCCTCCCTCCTTCCCTCCCTCCCTCCTTCCTTCCCTCCTCCTTCCTTCCCTTCCTCCTTCCTTCCTTCTTCCTTCCCTCCCTTCTTCCTTCCCTCCCTCCTTCCTTCCCTCCCTCCCTCCTTCCTCCCTCCATCCTTCCCTCCCTCCTTCCCTCCCTCCCTCCTTCCTTCCTCCCTTCTTCCTTCCCTTCCTCCTTCCTTCCCTTCCTCCTTCCCTCCCTCCTTCCTTCCCTTCCTCCTTCCTTCCCTCCCTCCTTCCTTCCCTTCCTCCTTCCTTCCTCCCTCCTTCCTTCCCTTCCTCCTTCCTTCCCTTCTTCCTTCCCTCCTTCTTCCTTCCCTTCCTCCTTCCCTCCTCCTTCCTTCCCTCCCTCCTTCCTTCCCTCCCTCCTTCCTTCCCCTCCCTCCTTCCTTCCCTCCCTCCTCCCTCCCTCCTCCCTACCCTCCTTCCCTCCCTCCCTCCTTCCTCCCATCCTCCTTCTCTTCCTCCGCATCCTCCTTCCCTCCCTCCATCCTTCCCTCCCTCCCCTCCTTTCCTTCCATCCCTCCTTCCTTCCCTTCCTCCTTCCTTCCCTTCTTCCTTCCCTCCCTTCTTCCTTCCCTCCTTCTTCCTTCCCTTCCTCCTTCCTTCCCTTCCTCCTTCCCTCCTTCCTTCCCTTCCTCCTTCCTTCCCTCCCTCCTTCCTTCCCTTCCTCCTTCCTTCCCTTCTTCCTTCCCTCCCTTCTTCCTTCCCTTCCTCCTTCCTTCCCTTCCTCCTTCCCTCCCTCCTTCTTCCTCCTCCTTCCTTCCCTCCCTCCTTCCTTCCCTTCTTCCTTCCCTCCCTTCTTCCTTCCCTCCCTCCTTCCCTCCCTCCCTCCTTCCCTCCCTCCCTCCTTCCCTCCCTCCCTCCTTCCCTCCCTCCCTCCTTCCCTCCCTCCTTCCTTCCCTTCCTCCTTCCTTCCCTTCCTCCTTCCTTCCCTTCTTCCTTCCCTCCCTCCTTCCTTCCTCCCTCCTTCCCTCCCTCCCTCCTTCCCTCCCTCCTTCCTTCCCTTCCTCCTTCCTTCCCTTCTTCCTTCCCTCCCTTATTCCTTCCCTTCCTCCTTCCTTCCCTTCCTCCTTCCTTCCTTCCTCCCTTCCCTCCTTTCCCTCCCTCTCTTTCCTTCCCACCCTCCCTCCTTCCTCCCTTCCCTCCTTCGTCCCTTCCCACCTTGATGGTCCAAGCCCCCAGCCCACTCCTCCTGGCTGGTATCTCCCAGGGCTTCCACCCAGCTTGCCTTGCCTGATCCAAGCCCCCCTGCAGCTCCTCCCTTGGAGCCCTGCTCCCTCCCTGCAGGCCTCTCAGCTGCCTCCGGCCCCCTGCCCCAAACCCCCTCCAGGAGGCGAAATGTGAGCAACGTCCTCCTGCCTCCCGCCTGCCCCACGGCCTGTGGGACCTCCTGCCACTGGTGGCCTGCCCCTTGTGTCCCTGCAGGGCAGGCTGACAGATGGCAAGGGCAAAACCATTGACTGCAAGGATGCCATCTTCATCATGACCTCCAACGTGGGCAGCGAGGAGATCGCCCAGCACGCCCTGCAGCTGCGCCAGGAGGCCCAGGAGCTGAGCCAGAAGAGGATGGCAGAGAACCTGGGTACTGCCCCAGGGGCCTCCCAACCTGCCCTGCCTTCCCTGGGCACCACCACAGCCTGCTGGCAACCACCACAGCTGCTGCTTCTGTGGAGGCTGCTCCACCTCCTTTGGAGGCTGCTCCTCCACCTTTAGAGGCTGCTCCTCCTCCTTTGGAGGCTGCTCCTCCACCTTTGGAAGCTGCTCCTCCACCTTTGGAGGCTGCTCCTCTACCTTTAGAGGCTGCTCCTCCTCCTTTGGGGGCTGCTTCTTCACCAGCTGCTGGACCTTCTGCTCAGGGAGGTCAGGATGAGGGTGGAGGAGCTAAGATGACCTTGACCTTCTTGGTCCCCCTCCCTCCCTCTCCCCCTCCTCCCTCTCCCCCTCCTCCCTCTCCCCCTCCTCCCTCTCCTCCTCCTCCCTCTCCTCTTCCTCCTGAGGATTCCAAGGTGGAGGTCTCCAGGAGCTGGGCAGAGAGGAGGTTCCCTGTCTCATCCCTGCTCTGTGCTCTTTGTCTTGCAGAGGATGTCCACACGAGTGAGCAGATCACCATCTCCAAGCAGTTCAAGGAGAAGGTCATCAGGCCCATCCTGAAGGTATGGTTGATGTCCTCCCATCAGCTCTGGGCACTCTTTGGTAGTCCTCAGCCCAGCTCTCCCACCATGGTCCTCCCCTCCAGCTGGGAGAGGAGGGCCATGGAATGGTTTGGGTTGGGAAGGTGCTGGGGGGGTCAGGAGGGGCTGGGGTGGGGTTGGGAAGGTGCTGGGGTGGGGTCTGGAGTGGCTGGGCTGGGGAGGTCGGGAGGGGCTGGGGGGAGGTTGAGAGGGGCTGGGGTGGGGTTGGGAAGGTGCTGGGTGAGGTCAGGAGGGACTGAGATGGGGTTGGGAGGGGCTGGGGTGGGGTTGGGAGGGGGCTGGGATGGGGTCAGGAGGGGCTGGGGTGGGGTTGGGAAGGTGCTAGGGTGAGGGCAGGAGGGACTGAGATGGGGTCGGGAAGGTGTTTGGGGTGGGGTCGGGAGGGGCTGGGGATGGGGTCAGGAGGGGCTGGGGTGGGGTCGGGAAAGGTGTTGGGGTGGGGTCGGAGGGGCTGGGATGGGGTCAAGAGGGGCTGGGGGTGGGGTTGGGAAGGTGCTGGGGTAAGGTCGGGAGGGGCTGGGGAGGTCAAGAGTGGGCTGTGGTGGGGTCTGGAGTGGCTGGGGAGGGGTCAGGAAGGTGCTGGGTGGGGTCTGGAGTGGCTGGAGTGGGGTTGGGAGGGGCTGGGTGGGGTCAGGAAGGTGCTGGGGTGGGGTTGGGAGGGTGCTGGGTTGGGGCTGGAGTGGCTGGGGTGGGGTTGGGAGGGGCTGGGGAGGTGGGGAGGGGGCTCGGGTGGGGTTGGGAAGGTGCTGGGGGGAGGTTGGGAGGGGCTGGGGTGGGGTGAGGAGGGGCTGCTGAAATGAGTCTCAGGGCTTTGGCCTCTGAGATGAGGCTCAGGGCTTTTGGCCTCTGAGATGAGGGCTCAGGGCTGTGACCTCCTGAGATGAGGCTCAGGGCTTTGACCTCTGAGATGAGGCTCAGGGCTTTGGCCTCCTGAGATGAGGCTCAGGGCTTTGGCCTCTGAGATGAGGCTCAGGGCTTTGGCCTCCTGAGATGAGGCTCAGGGCTTTGACCTCTGAGATGAGGCTCAGGGCTTTGGCCTCCTGAGATGAGGCTCAGGGCTTTGGCCTCTGAGATGAGGCTCAGGGCTGTGACCTCCTGAGATGAGGCTCAGGGCTTTTGACCTGCTGAGAGGAGGCTCAGGGCTGTGGCCTCCTGAGATGAGGCTCAGGGCTGTGACCTCCTGAGATGAGGCTCAGGGCTTTGGCCTCCTGAGATGAGGCTCAGGGCTATGACCTCCTGAGATGAGGCTCAGGGCTGTGACCTCCTGAGATGAGGCTCAGGGCTTTGGCCTCCTGAGATGAGGCTCAGGGCTGTGGCCTCCTGAGATGAGGCTCAGGGCTTTGGCCTCCTGAGATGAGGCTCAGGGCTATGACCCTCCTGAGATGAGGCTCAGGGCTGTGGCCTCCTGAGATGAGGCTCAGGGCTTTGACCTCCTGAGATGAGGCTCAGGGCTTTGGCCTCCTGAGATGAGGCTCAGGGCTGTGACCTGCTGAGATGAGGCTCAGGGCTTTGGCCTCCTGAGATGAGGCTCAGGCTTTGACCTGCTGAGATGAGGTTCAGGGCTTTGGCCTCCTGAGATGAGGCTCAGGGCTGTGACCTCCTGAGATGAGGCTCAGGGCTGTGGCCTCCTGAGATGAGGCTCAGGGCTGTGACCTCCTGAGATGAAGCTCAGGGCTTTGGCCTCTGAGATGAGGCTCAGGCCTTTGCCTCCTGAGATGAGGCTCAGGGCTGTGACCTCCTGAGATGAGGCTCAGGGCTGTGACCTTCTGAGATGAGGCTCAGGGCTGTGACCTGCTGAGATGAGGCTCAGGGCTTTGGTCTCCTGAGATGAGGCTCAGGGCTGTGACCTCCTGAGATGAGGCTCAGGGCTTTGGCCTCCTGAGATGAGGCTCAGGGCTGTGACCTCTGAGATGAGGCTCAGGGCTTTGACCTCCTGAGATGAGGCTCAGGGCTTGACCTGCTGAGATGAGGCTCAGGGCTGTGACCTGCTGAGATGAGGCTCAGGGCTGTGACCTCCTGAGATGAGGCTCAGGGCTGTGGCCTCCTGAGATGAGCTCAGGCTTTGGCCTCCTGAGATGAGGCTCAGGGCTTTGGCCTCTGAGATGAGGCTCAGGGCTGTGACCTCCTGAGATGAGGCTCAGGGCTTTGGCCCTCTGAGATGAGGCTCAGGGCTGTGACCTCCTGAGATGAGGCTCAGGGCTTTGGCCTCCTGAGATGAGGCTCAGGGCTGTGGCCTCCTGAGATGAGGCTCAGGGCTTTGGCCTCCTGAGATGAGGCTCAGGGCTATGACCTCCTGAGATGAGGCTCAGGGCTTTGGCCTCCTGAGATGAGGCTCAGGGCTGTGACCTGCTGAGATGAGGCTCAGGGCTTTGGCCTCCTGAGATGAGGCTCAGGGCTGTGACCTGCTGAGATGAGGCTCAGGGCTGTGGCCCTCCTGAGATGAGGCTCAGGGCTGTGACCTCCTGAGATGAAGCTCAGGGCTTTGGCCTCTGAGATGAGGCTCAGGCCTTTGGCCTCCTGAGATGAGGCTCAGGGCTGTGACCTCCTGAGATGAGGCTCAGGGCTGTGACCTTCTGAGATGAGGCTCAGGGCTGTGACCTGCTGAGATGAGGCTCAGGGCTTTGGTCTCCTGAGATGAGGCTCAGGGCTGTGACCTCCTGAGATGAGGCTCAGGGCTTTGGCCTCCTGAGATGAGGCTCAGGGCTGTGACCTCTGAGATGAGGCTCAGGGCTTTGACCTCCTGAGATGAGGCTCAGGGGCTTGACCTGCTGAGATGAGGCTCAGGGCTGTGACCTGCTGAGATGAGGCTCAGGGCTGTGACCTCCTGAGATGAGGCTCAGGGCTGTGGCCTCCTGAGATGAGGCTCAGGGCTTTGGCCTCCTGAGATGAGGCTCAGGGCTTTGGCCTCTGAGATGAGGCTCAGGGCTGTGACCTCCTGAGATGAGGCTCAGGGCTTTGGCCTCTGAGATGAGGCTCAAGGGCTGTGACCTCCTGAGATGAGGCTCAGGGCTTTGGCCTCCTGAGATGAGGCTCAGGGCTGTGGCCTCCTGAGATGAGGGCTCAGGGCTTTGGCCTCCTGAGATGAGGCTCAGGGCTATGACCTCCTGAGATGAGGCTCAGGGCTTTGGCCTGCTGAGATGAGGCTCAGGGCTGTGACCTGCTGAGATGAGGCTCAGGGCTTTGGCCTCCTGAGATGAGGCTCAGGGCTATGACCTCCTGAGATGAGGCTCAGGGCTGTGGCCTCCTGAGATGAGGCTCAGGGCTTTGACCTCCTGAGATGAGGCTCAGGGCTTTGGCCTCCTGAGATGAGGCTCAGGGCTGTGACCTCCTGAGATGAGGCTCAGGGCTATGACCTCCTGAGATGAGGCTCAGGGCTGTGGCCTCCTGAGATGAGGCTCAGGGCTGTGACCTCCTGAGATGAAGCTCAGGGCTTTGGCCTCTGAGATGAGGCTCAGGGCCTTTGGCCTCCTGAGATGAGGCTCAGGGCTGTGACCTCCTGAGATGAGGCTCAGGGCTGTGACCTTCTGAGATGAGGCTCAGGGCTGTGACCTGCTGAGATGAGGCTCAGGGCTTTGGTCTCCTGAGATGAGGCTCAG
The DNA here is from genome assembly GCF_026170545.1 of Melanerpes formicivorus. Lineage (NCBI taxonomy): Eukaryota > Metazoa > Chordata > Aves > Piciformes > Picidae > Melanerpes > Melanerpes formicivorus. The sequence goes on from NW_027143776.1 coordinate 12,122, forward strand.
GGCTGTGACCTCCTGAGATGAGGCTCAGGGCTTTGGCCTCCTGAGATGAGGCTCAGGGGCTGTGACCTCCTGAGATGAGGCTCAGGGCTTTGGCCTCCTGAGATGAGGCTCAGGGCTGTGACCTCCTGAGATGAGGCTCAGGGCTTTGGCCCTCCTGAGATGAGGCTCAGGGCTGTGACCTCTGAGATGAGGCTCAGGGCTTTGACCTCCTGAGATGAGGCTCAGGGCTTGACCTGCTGAGATGAGGCTCAGGGCTGTGACCTGCTGAGATGAGGCTCAGGGCTTTGGCCTCTGAGATGAGGCTCAGGGCTTTGACCTCCTGAGATGAGGCTCAGGGCTGTGACCTGCTGAGATGAGGCTCAGGGCTGTGACCTCCTGAGATGAGGCTCAGGGCTTGACCTGCTGAGATGAGGCTCAGGGCTGTGACCTGCTGAGATGAGGCTCAGGGCTGTGACCTGCTGAGATGAGGCTCAGGGCTTTGGTCTCCTGAGATGAGGCTCAGGGCTGTGACCTCCTGAGATGAGGCTCAGGGCTTTGGCCTCCTGAGATGAGGCTCAGGGCTGTGACCTCTGAGATGAGGCTCAGGGCTTTGGTCTCCTGAGATGAGGCTCAGGGCTGTGACCTCCTGAGATGAGGCTCAGGGCTTTGGCCTCCTGAGATGAGGCTCAGGGCTATGACCTCCTGAGATGAGGCTCAGGGCTGTGGCCTCCTGAGATGAGGCTCAGGGCTTTGACCTCCTGAGATGAGGCTCAGGGCTTTGGCCTCCTGAGATGAGGCTCAGGGCTGTGACCTCCTGAGATGAGGCTCAGGGCTATGACCTCCTGAGATGAGGCTCAGGGCTGTGGCCTCCTGAGATGAGGCTCAGGGCTGTGACCTCCTGAGATGAAGCTCAGGGCTTTGGCCTCTGAGATGAGGCTCAGGCCTTTGGCCTCCTGAGATGAGGCTCAGGGCTGTGACCTCCTGAGATGAGGCTCAGGGCTGTGACCTTCTGAGATGAGGCTCAGGGCTGTGACCTGCTGAGATGAGGCTCAGGGCTTTGGTCTCCTGAGATGAGGCTCAGGGCTGTGACCTCCTGAGATGAGGCTCAGGGCTTTGGCCTCCTGAGATGAGGCTCAGGGCTGTGACCTCCTGAGATGAGGCTCAGGGCTTTGGCCTCCTGAGATGAGGCTCAGGGCTGTGACCTCTGAGATGAGGCTCAGGGCTTTGACCTCCTGAGATGAGGCTCAGGGCTTGACCTGCTGAGATGAGGCTCAGGGCTGTGACCTGCTGAGATGAGGCTCAGGGCTTTGGCCTCTGAGATGAGGCTCAGGGCTTTGACCTCCTGAGATGAGGCTCAGGGCTGTGACCTGCTGAGATGAGGCTCAGGGCTGTGACCTCCTGAGATGAGGCTCAGGGCTTGACCTGCTGAGATGAGGCTCAGGGCTGTGACCTGCTGAGATGAGGCTCAGGGCTGTGACCTGCTGAGATGAGGCTCAGGGCTTTGGTCTCCTGAGATGAGGCTCAGGGCTGTGACCTGCTGAGATGAGGCTCAGGGCTTTGGTCTCCTGAGATGAGGCTCAGGGCTTGACCTGCTGAGATGAGGCTCAGGGCTGTGACCTGCTGAGATGAGGCTCAGGGCTGTGACCTCCTGAGATGAGGCTCAGGGCTTTGGCCTCCTGAGATGAGGCTCAGGGCTGTGACCTCTGAGATGAGGCTCAGGGCTTTGGTCTCCTGAGATGAGGCTCAGGGCTGTGACCTCCTGAGATGAGGCTCAGGGCTTTGGCCTCCTGAGATGAGGCTCAGGGCTGTGACCTCCTGAGATGAGGCTCAGGGCTTGACCTGCTGAGATGAGGCTCAGGGCTGTGACCTGCTGAGATGAGGCTCAGGGCTGTGACCTCCTGAGATGAGGCTCAGGGCTGTGACCTGCTGAGATGAGGCTCAGGGCTTGGCCTCCTGAGATGAGGCTCAGGGCTGTGACCTGCTGAGATGAGGCTCAGGGCTTTGACCTCCTGAGATGAGGCTCAGGGCTGTGACCTGCTGAGATGAGGCTCAGGGCTGTGACCTCCTGAGATGAGGCTCAGGGCTTTGACCTGCTGAGATGAGGCTCAGGGCTTTGGCCTCCTGAGATGAGGCTCAGGGCTTTGGCCTCCTGAGATGAGGCTCAGGGCTGTGACCTGCTGAGATGAGGCTCAGGGCTGTGACCTCCTGAGATGAGGCTCAGGGCTTTGACCTGCTGAGATGAGGCTCAGGGCTTTGGCCTCCTGAGATGAGGCTCAGGGCTGTGACCTGCTGAGATGAGGCTCAGGGCTTTGGCCTCCTGAGATGAGGCTCAGGGCTTTGACCTCCTGAGATGAGGCTCAGGTTGGGGGAGCTGGAGGAGGGCTGCCGGAAGGGCTTGGAGCAGGAGAAGGCAGCAGAAGGAGCTGGAGCTGGAGCACTTTATTTCTGCTCCTTCTCTCCCCCTCCAGATGAATTCCTTCCTCCTCTGAGCCCAGAGGTCCTCCTGGTGAGCCCAGGTGGTGGCCACCCTGGATCCCCTGCCCCATTCCAGCTGGGATGAGCTGCTGGAGCCGGGAGGGGTGGGATGGGAGTGATCCCGGAGGAGCTTTGCCCTGGGGTCACCACCTGCCTGTCCTCCTTGACCTTCCCCTTGGTCCCCCCCAGGCTCACTTCAGGAGAGATGAGTTCCTGGGCAGGATCAATGAGGTGGTCTACTTCCTGCCCTTCTGCCACTCGGAGCTCCTCCAGCTGGTCAACAAGGAGCTCAGCTTCTGGGCCAAGAAGGTAAGGACCCAGCCCTGGCTTCAGAGCACGCAGCTCAGGAAGGAAAGCCCTGCCCAGAACTTCATCCTCCTCAGGGGAACTTCAGGGCAGAGTCTTCCATGGTCAGCATCAAGGAAGGCTACTGAGGAGGTCAGGAACCTCCTGAGATGCTTCCAACCCTCCTCAGGAGCTCAGGAGCCTCCTGAGATGCTTCCAACCCTCCTCAGGAGCTCAGGAACCTCCTGAGATGCTTCCAACCCCCCTCAGGAGCTCAGGAACCTCCTGAGATGCTTCCAACCCTCCTCAGGAGCTCAGAAACCTCCTGAGATGCTTCCAACCCTCCTCAGGAGCTCAGGAACCTTCTGAGATGCCTGGAGGGGGGGTGACCAAGCATTAGGAGACCTCTTCCTTTGTTGCAGTTGGCTTTGGTGGAGCCATTCCTTGTTGGAGCTTCTGATGTCCCCAACTCCACCAAGGTGATGAAGGTCTTGAAGGCCTCACTGAGCCTTCTTCCTCTTCCTCACCCAACAGGCCAAGGCCAGGCACAACATCACTCTGCTGTGGGACAGGGAGGTCATGGATGTCTTGGCTGATGGCTACAACCTGCACTATGGGGCAAGGTCCATCAAACATGAGGTAGAACCTGCAGGGGGCATGGGATGGCTTGGGTTGGGTTGAAGGCACTTTCCAAGGTCATGGAGTCATGGAATGGGTTGGGTTGGGTTGGAAAGACCTTCAAAGGTCATGGAGTCATGGAATGGGTTGGGTTGGGATGGGAAGACCTTCCAAGGTCATGGATTCATGGAATGGGTTGGGTTGGGTTGGGATGGAAAGACCTTCAAAAGTCATGGAGTCATGGAATGGGTTGGGTTGGGATGGGAAGACCTTCAAAGGTCATGGAGTCATGGAATGGGTTGGGTGGAGTTGAGAAGAGGGAGGAGGATGTGGAGGAGGAAGAGGAGGATGTGGAGGAAGAAGAGGAGGATGTGGAGGAGGAGAAGGAGGAGGAGGAAGAGGAGAAGGAAGAGGAGGAAGAGGAGAAGGAAGAGGAGGAAGAGGAGAAGGAAGAGGAGGAAGAGGAGAAGGAGAAGGAGGAGGAGGAGGAGGAGAAGGTGGAGGAGGAGTTGGAGGAGGAGGAAAAGGAAAGGAGGAGGAGACGGAGGAGAAGGAGAAGGTGGAAGGGGAGTTGGAGGAGGAGGAAAAGTAAAGGAGAAGGAGGAGGAGAAGAAGGAGGAGGGGAAGGAGGAGGAGGTGGTGAAGGAGGAAGAGGAGAAGGAGGTGGAAAAGGAGAAGGGGTAAACAGGAGGTGGAGGAGGAGGAGGAAAAGGAGAGGAGAGGAGGAGGAGGAGGAAAAGGAGAGGAGGTGGAGGAGGAGGTGGTGCGGGAGGAGGTGATGCAGGAGAAGGAGAAGGAGGTGATGCAGGAGAAGGAGAAGGAGGTGATGCAGGAGAAGGAGAAGAAGGTGATACAGGAGTGGGAGCAGGAAGTGGAAAAGGAGAAGGAGGAGGAGGAGGGGCAAGAGGAGGAGGAGGAGAGGGAGGGGGAGAGGGAGAGGGAGGCGGAGGTGTTTGGGGCCGTGCCCCGGCGCATGCGCGGGGCTGAGGCAGGCTCCGGCCGGTGCCGCCGCAGGTGGAGCGCCGTGTGGTGAACCAGCTGGCGGCTGCCTACGAGCAGGAGCTGCTGCCCAGGGGCTGCACCCTGAGGATCACGGTGGAGGCCTCCGACAAGCAGCTGCTGAAGGCCCAGGGCGGGGGTCCTGCGGAGGGCGACCCCAAGGCCCCCACCCTGAGGCTGGAGATCGTGGGGAAGGACAGCAAAGGCCGCAAGCTGGACATCCAGGCCCCTCTGAACCCCCAGAACCTCAGCTGCTTCCTCTAGGACACCACCCGGGGGGGCACCCCACCCTGGCGACAATAAAAAGCCTCCTGAGACCTGCTGGAGTCTGAGGGGGCCCAGGGGGGAACACAGGCAAGGGCCTGGAGCCGGGGGGGGGATAGCAGGGGTGGGGGTGGGACTGCAAGGGGAGATGGGGGGTCTGGGGGGACCAGTGATGGAAGGTGGTGGGACAAGGGCTGGGGGTTGGGAGGAGCAGGGGTGGAGGTTGGGAGGAGCAGGAGTGGAGGTTGGGAGGAGCAGGAGTGGAGGTTGGGAGGAGCAGGAGAGGAGGCTGGAGGGAGCAGGGGTGAAGGTTGGGAGGGAGCAGGAGCGGAGGTTGGGAGAGAGCAGGGGAGGAGGTTGGGAGGTAGCAGGAGTGGAGGTTGGGAGGGAGCAGGGGAGGAGGTTGGGAGGTAGCAGGAGCGGAGGTTGGGAGGGAGCAGGGGAGGAGGTTGGGAGGGAGCAGGAGTGGAGGTTGGGAGGGAGCAGGAGTGGAGGTTGGGAGGAGCAGGGGTGGAGGTTGGGAGGAGCAGGGGTGGAGGTTGGGAGGAGCAGGGGTGGAGGTTGGGAGGGAGCAGGAGCGGAGGTTGGGAGGAAGCAGGAGCGGAGGTTGGGAGGGAGCAGGGGTGGAGGTTGGGAGGGAGCAGGAGCGGAGGTTGGGAGGGAGCAGGAGCGGAGGTTGGGAGGGAGCAGGGGTGGAGGTTGGGAGGGAGCAGGGGTGGAGGTTGGGAGGGAGCAGGGGAGGAGGTTAGATAGAGGAGGTTAGATAGGAGGTAGATAATTGAATTCTCGGGTTTTGGTCAAGCCAAGAGGGGCAGCAAGAAGACCTCCACTCTGGACTTCCGGAGGGCAGACTTCAGGCTACTCAAGGAGCTAATTCAGAGGGTTCCTTGGGATAAAGCCCTCAATAATAAAGGGGTCCAGGAGAGCTGGTCCTACTTCAAGGAAGAATTGTTGAAGGCTCAGGGACAGGCTGTGCCAATGCACCGGAAGATGAGCCGCCGGGGCAGACGGCCAGCCTGGATGGTTAATGAACTCTTAATGGAACTGAGGGAAAAAAAGAGGGTGTATCACCTTTGGAAGAGAGGGGAGGCAACCCATGGAATGTTTAAGGATGTTGCCAAATCATGTAGGAAGAAAATTAGGGAGGCAAAAGCACACTTGGAGCTTAAACTGGCCTCTACTGTGAAGGACAGCAAAAAGTCCTTCTATAAATACATTAATAGCAAGAGGAAGGGCAAGGACAACCTCCACTCCTTGGTTGTTGTATCAAGGGATGAGGAAAAGGCAGAGATACTTAACACCTTCTTTGCCTCAATTTTTACTAGAAGGGCAGAACGTCTTCCTGACAGCTGGCCTGCAGAGCTGGCAGAAGGAGCCAGGGAGCTGCACAGTTTCCCTGTGTTCCAGGAGGAGGTGGTTGGAGCTCTCCTCAGCTGCTTGGATCCCCACAAGTCCATGGGACCAGATGGAATCCATCCTATGGGTGCTGAGAGAGCTGGCAGATGAGCTGGCCAAGCCACTCTCCATAATTTTCCAGCAGTCCTGGCTCACTGGCGAGGTCCCAGAGGACTGGAAGCTGGCCAACGTGGTGCCCATCCATAAGAAGGGCCGGTTGGATGAGCCAGGGAATTACAGGCCTGTCAGCCTGACCTCAGTGCCAGGCAAGATCATGGAACAGGTCATCCTGAGTGCAATAACACAGCACTTGCAGGATGGCCAAGGGATCAGGCCCAGCCAGCATGGATTCAGGAAGGGCAGCTCCTGCCTGACCAACCTGATCTCCTGCTCTGCTCAGGTGACTGCCTGGGGGATGTGGGGCAGGTTGTGGCTGTAGTCTGCCTGGACTTCAGCAAGGCCTTTGCCACCATCCCCCACAGCAAACTCCTGGCCAAGCTGTCAGCCCCTGGCTTGGACAGCAGCACTCTGAGCTGGGTTAGGAACTGGCTGGAGGCTGAGCCCAGAGAGTGGTAGTGAATGGTGCCACAGCCAGCTGGCAGCCAGGCACTAGTGGTGTGCCCCAGGGATCAGTGCTGGGCCCCATCCTCTTTAACATCTTTATTGATGATCTGGATGAGGGCACTGACTCCATCATCAGTAAATTTGCTGATGACGCCAAGCTGGGGGCAGGAGTTGATCTGCTGGAGGGTAGAGAGGCTCTGCAGAGGGACCTGGACAGGCTGGACAGATGGGCAGAGTCCAACGGCATGAGATTTAACACATCCAAGTGCCGGGTTCTGCACATTGGCCACAACAACCCCATGCAGTGCTACAGGCTGGGGTCAGAGTGGCTGGAGAGCAGCCAGGCAGAGAGGGACCTGGGGGGTACTGGTCGATGGTAGGCTGAACATGAGCCTGCAGTGTGCCCAGGCAGCCAAGAGGGCCAATGGCATCCTGGCCTGCATCAAGAACAGTGTGGCCAGCAGGAGCAGGGAGGTCATTCTGCCCCTGTACACTGCACTGATTAGGCCACACCTTGAGTACTGTGTCCAGTTCTGGGCCCCTCAGTTTAGGAAGGATGTTGACTTGCTGGAACGAGTCCAGAGAAGAGCAACAAAGTTGGTGAGGGGTTTGGAACACAGCCCTGAGGAGAGGCTGAGGGAGCTGGGGCTGCTTAGCCTGGAGAAGAGGAGACTCAGGGGTGACCTTATCACTCTCTACAACTACCTGAAGGGAGGTTGTAGACAGGCGGATGATGGTCTCTTGTCCCAGGCAGCCAGTACCAGAACAAGAGGACACAGTCTCAGGCTGCGCCAGGGGAGGTTCAGGTTGGATGTTAGGAAGAAGTTCTATACAGAGAGAGTGATTGCCCATTGGAATGGGCTGCCCGGGGAGGTGGTGGAGTCGCCGTCATTGGAGGTGTTCAGGAGGAGACTTGATGGGGTGCTTGGTGCCATGGGTTAGCTGTTTGGGTGGGTTGGATTGGTTGATGGGTTGGACACGATGATCTTGAAGGTCTCTTCCAACCTGGTTTGGTTTATTCTAAATAAAGGTTTATTCTAAATAAAGGTTGGGAGGAGCAGGGGTTGGAGGTTGGGAGGAGCAGGAGTGGAGGTTGGGAGGAGCAGGGGTTGGAGGTTGGGAGGGAGCAGGGGAGGAGGTTGGGAGGAGCAGGAGTGGAGGTTGGGAGGAGCAGGGGTTGGAGGTTGGGAGGGAGCAGGGGAGGAGGTTGGGAGGAGCAGGAGTGGAGGTTGGGAGGAGCAGGGGTGGAGGTTGGGAGGAGCAGGAGAGGAGGTTGGGAGGAGCAGGGGTTGGAGGTTGGAGGGAGCAGGGGTGGAGGTTGGAGGGAGCAGGAGTGGAGGTTGGGAGGAGCAGGGGTGGAGGTTGGGAGGGAGCAGGGGAGGAGGTTGGAGGGAGCAGGGGTGGAGGTTGGGGGAAGCAGGGGTGGAGGTTGGAGGGAGCAGGGGTGGAGGTTGGGAGGGAGCAGGAGAGGAGGTTGGGAGGGAGCAGGGGTGGAGGTTGTTGGTACAGGGCTGGGATGTGGGACCTTTGGACCTCCAAAGCCAAGAGGCCCTTTAAGTCTCTCTGGCAGTCAGGAGGCTCTGGAGGTGAGTCCTGGGTGGGAGAGGAGCCCTGGGGCCATGGAGCTGTGATGGTGAAAGAGAGCTCCAAGGTGATGGAGGCCAAGCATGGCCCCAGCCCTGCCCCAGCACCACCACCCCACGGCCCTCAGCACCACAGCTCCACAGCTCCCCAACCCCTCCAGCCATGGGGACTCCACCACAGTGCCCTGGGCAGCCTGCCACAGGCCTGGGCACCCCTCAAGGGGCACCAATTGCTCCTCAGGGCCAAGCTCAACCTCCCCTGCCACAACCTGAGGCCAATCTCCTCTTGGCCCAGCCCTCAGGAGCAGCCCTTGAGCCCCAGCTGGCTGCAAGCTGCTCTCAGGGAGCTGCAGAGAGCCACAAGGTCTCCCCTCAGCCTCCTCTGCTGCAGCCTCAACCCCTCCAGGGCCCTCAGCTGCTCCTCACAACTTCTCCACAGCCTTCTCCTCCTTCCCCAGACCCCTCCCCAGCTTCCTTGCCCTGCTCTGGCCCTGCCCCAGCCCTCAAGCTCCTCCTGGCACTGAGGTGCCCAACCCTGCCCCCAGGCTCCCAGCTCCTCTCACAACCTCCCATAGCTGAACTGGGAGCACTGGGAGGGGGGAAGGATGCCCCTGGAGGTCTGGGTGCCCCCACCCCCAATAAATGACCCTGGGGACAAGCTGGGCACCCCCCTCCTCATCAAGGGACAAACTAGGTGCCCACACCCCAGCAAGTGACTCCAGGGACAGTCTGGGTGCCCCCCACCCATTTCAAGGGACAGTCTGGGTGCCCCCCACTCCATCAAGGCTCAAGCTGGGTGCCCCCCACCCCATCAAGGGTCAATCTGGGTGCCCCCCACCCCATCAATGGACAAACTGGGTGCCCCCCACCCATTTCAAGGGTCAATCTGGGTGCCCCCCACCCCATCAAGAGTCAACCTGGGTGCCCCCCACCCCATCAAGCGACAACCTGGGTTCCCCCCACCCATTTCAAGGGACAATCTGGGTGCCCCCTACCCCATCAAGGGACAATCTTGGTGTCCCCCACCCCATCAAGGGTCAATCTGGGTGCCCCTCACCCATTTCAAGGGTCAAACTAGGTGCCCCTCACCCCATCAAGTGACAACCTGGGCGACCCCACCCCATCAAGGGTCAATCTGAGTGCCCCCCACCCATTTCAAGGATCAACCTGGGTGCCCCCCACCCCATCAAGGGTCAATCCGGGTGCCCCCCTCCCACCAAGTGACCCTGGGGGCAATCCGGGTGCCCCCCACTCCCTCCCGTTCCCCCCCGCCCCGAGGCCGTTCGGGGACACAGGCTTTGGCTTCCCCTCACTTCTTCCCCATCCCTTTCCCTCTCCTCCCGCCCTTCCTCCTCCTCCTCCCCCTCCTCCTGCCGCCCCCTCCCCAGCGCGGCGCCCCCGGCCGCGGGCAGGGCTGGCAGCAGCCGCAGCAGCTCCTTGCGTGGCAGCTCAGAGCCTTAATTAGTTTAGAGCCAAACTTAATTCAATTAACTTCTGGGCTTTTTTTTTTTCACAGCTCCGGCAGCCTGGCAGCCGCGGGGGGGGAGGGGGGAGGTGGGTTTTGGGGGGGGGGGGGGTGCAGCTGAAGGGTTGAGGGGGCGAGGGGGGGAGGGGGTCCACACTCCGCCGCCGGTCTCCGGCTCCCCTGATCTAATTAAAGTCCTTTAGCAACCTGCCCGCCGCAGCCTCCAGCAGCTGGGCTGGGGGCAGGTGGGGGGTGGGGGGTGGGGGGCGAGCAGCAAGCAGCTCTCTCCCCCCCCACCCCCACCCTCCCCACCCCCCATCCCACTGCAACAGCCTCCCCTTTTCCCCCCCGCCCCAATCCATGGGGAGAGAGCAGCAAAATCTGCCCCCCCCCTTCCCCCTACCTCCCACCAGGACCCCCTGCCCCAATCCACAGCCCCCTGCCCCAAGCCAGGGGGGAGCAAACAGCACACACACACCCCCAAACCTCCCACCAGGACCCCCTGCCCCAATCCAGGGGGAGCAAACAGCAACTCCCCCCCACCCCCAAACCTCCCACCAGGACCCCCTGCCCCAATCCACAGCCCCCTGCCCCAATCCAGGGGGGAGCAAACAGCACACACACACCCCCAAACCTCCCACCAGGACCCCCTGCCCCAATCCAGGGGGAGCAAACAGCTACACTCCCCCACCCCCAAACCTCCCACCAGGAACCCCTGCCCCAATCCAGGGGGAGCAAACAGCAACCTCCTCCCCCAGCTAACCTCCCCCCAGGACCCCCTGCCCCAGTCCATGGGGAGGTGGGGGTCGAGGGGGTTGGGGTACAGGGTGAGGAGTTGGGGTTGGATAGGGCTGAGTCAGTGTGGAATTAGGGGAGGGGGGCAGGAGAGAAAGGAGATGGGGCAGAAGGTGGAGCAGGCCAGGGGGAAGGAGATGAAGCAGGGCAGGGGACAGGAGATGGGACAGGAGATGGAGCAGGAGATGGAGCAGGGCAGGGGACAGGCCAGGGGACAGGAGATGGAGCAGGGCGGGGGACAGGCCAGGGGACAGGAGATGGAGCAGGGCGGGGGGCAGGAGATGGAGCAGGGCAGGGGACAGGCCAGGGGACAGGAGATGGAGCAGGGCGGGGGACAGGCCAGGGGACAGGAGATGGAGCAGGGCGGGGGGCAGGAGATGGAGCAGGGCAGGGGACAGGCCAGGGGACAGGAGATGAAGCAGGAGATGAAGTAGGCCAAGGGACTGGAGATGGATGGAGCAGGACAGGAGGTGGAGCAGGGCAGGGGACAGGGCAGGGGACAGTCCAGGGGACATGAGGTGGAGCAGGAGATGAAGCAGGCCAGGGGACTGGAGATGGATGGAGCAGGACAGGAGATGGAGCAGGACAGGGGACAGGCCAGGGGACAGTAGATGGAGCAGGAGATGGAGCAGGGCAGGGGACAGGCCAGGGGACAGGAGATGGAGCAGGAGATGGAGCAGGGCAGGGGACAGGAGATGGAGCAGGGCAGGGGACAGGAGATGGAGCAGGGCAGGGGACAGGCCAGGGTACAGGAGATGGAGCAGGAGATGAAGCAGGCCAAGGGACTGGAGATGGATGGAGCAGGACAGGAGGTGGAGCAGGGCAGGGGACAGGGCAGGGGACAGGAGATGGAGCAGGGCAAGGGGCAGGAGATGGAGCAGGGCAAGGGACAAGCCAGGGGACAGGAGATGGAGCAGGGCAGTGGACAGGAGATGGAGCAGGGCAGGGGACAGGAAGTGGAGCAGGTCCTGGGGCAAGCCCTGGAGCAGGCCAGCAGCCTCCATCCGTGCTCAGGAGCTGGGCTGAAGCCCCCCAGGGCAGAGCTGATCCCTCAGGACCGGGGGCAGGGTCCCTCCTTCACCCTCCCTCTCCATATCCCCCCAATCCTCCCAAGTCCCCCCAATAAACACCCCCCACTAGCCCCCCAAGCCCCCCTAACACCTCCTGCAAACCCCCTTAAACTTCCCAAATCTCCATTTAACCCCCACAAATAATTCCCCTTACCCCCCCAAACCCCCCAATCCCCCCTTCCCTTCAACCCCCCCCCCCAACCTCTTCCCCCCCAGCCCCACACTGGGGGGGCAGCCAAGCCCCCTCCCCCCCGGGCAGGGGTCACAAAGCCCCGAAGTGGCCACAATTAGCCTTTGAAAGCCGTTTAGTGAAAGTGCTTGGCCCAAAATCCTCCCCCCCCAGCCCCAAATCCCCGCGCCCCCCCCCCCGCCCCAGTGTCACTGAAACCTCGGGGAGGTGGGGAAAGGAGGGATGGGGGAGGGGGAGGACGGCGACATCCAGCTGGGGCGGGAGGGGACTTCCAGCTGCAAACTGGGAGGGGGGTAGCAAAGGGTAGAGCCCTCCCCCCCCGCTCGGCACCTGGGAGAAGGGACCCCCGTGTGTGCCCCTCCCCTCCCCGCCCCCAGTGTCCCTCCCAGCTCCATGCAGGGGACCCCCGTGTGTCCCCTCCCCCGCCATGCCATCAAGGGGACCCCCGCGTCCCTCCCTGCCCCGTGAAGGGGACCCCCCGCCTGTGTCCCCAGCCCGATGAAGGGGACCCCCGTGTCTGTGTCCCCCCCTCCCCCCCGTGCCATCTCCCACTCGGGAAGGGGATCCCTGTCTCCCATGCCCCCCCCCCCCCGGATGAAGGGGAACCCCGGGTGTGACACCGCACCCCCCCACCCGCCCTCGGCTCTGGCTGCTGGTCCCAGCTGGGTCCCTCCTGGGGAGTCACCGGAGCCTGGGGACAACGGCGCGGGGGGGGACCCCCGGCTGGGGTTGGAGGGGTTGGGATTGGAGGAATGAATCTGGGGTGGGAATGGGGATGGGAATGGGAATGGGGATGGGATGGGGATGGGAATGGGGATGGGATAGGGATGGAATTGAGATGGAGTAGGGGTGGGAATGAGAAAGGGAATGGGGTGAGGATGGGATAAGGATGGCATGGGAATGGGGATGGGATGGGAATGGGATGGGAATGGAATTGAGATGGAGTAGGGGTGGGAATGAGAAAGGGAATGGGGTGAGGATGGGATAAGGATGGCATGGGAATGGGGATGGGATGGGAATGGGATGGGAATGGAATTGAGATGGAGTAGGGGTGGGAATGAGAAAGGGAATGGGGTGAGGATGGGATGGGAATGGAATTGGGATGGAGGCGGGATGGGGATGAAAATGGGAATGAGGATGGGACTGGGATTGGACCAGGGCTGTGAATAGGAATGGGACGGGGCTGGGGAAGAGGATGGGGAAAAAGGGGGAGGATGAGGATAGGGAAGGGGGAAAGGGATGGGGAAGGGGAAAGGGATGGGGAAGGCGGAAAGGGATGGGGAAAGGGAAAGGGATGGGGAAGGGGAAAAGAGATGGGGAAGGGGAAAGGGAAAGAGATGGGGAAGGGGGAAAGGGATGGGGAAAGGGAAAGGGATGGGGAAGGGGAAAAGAGATGGGGAAGGGGGAAAGGGATGGGGAAGGGGAAAGGGATGAGAATGGGGAGAAGGGTGAAGATGAAAATGGGAGTGGGACTGGAACAGAGATGTAGCTGCAGAGGAGATGGGGATGGGACAGGGATGAGGTGTGCAGGAGGGTGGGATGGGGAGGGAACTGCGATGGAGATGGAACTGGGATGGAGAGGGGATGAGGAAGGTGAAAGGAAAAGGGAAGGGGATGGGGAAGGCGAGGAGGAGGAAAAGGGGAATGGAACCAGGACTGGGACATGGCTGTGGATGAGGATGGGACGAGGATGGAACTGGGATGGAGTGGGGATGGGGAAGGGGAGAAAGGATGAGGATGGAGAAAGAGAATAGAGAAGGAAGTGGGGAGAGGGACGAGGACAGGTATGGGGAAGGGGCTGGAGCTGGGATGGGATTGGGATGGGGACAGGGAAGAGGAAAGGGAGGAAGGATGGCAGCAGGGAAAGTAAGACGCCTGGAACTGGGATGGAGTGAGGATTGGAGCCAGGGCTGGGGTCGGGACTGGATCCCCCCACCCCCGCCAGGAAATCCACTCCAAGCCATCCCAGCCCGATCCCTGCCCGACGTGCGCGGGATCCGGGATGGGATGGGGCTCGGTGATGAGGGTTTGGGGGCGGGGGGGGGGGGGAGCCGCGGAACTGTTCCGTCCCCCACGAAGGGTTAAGGGCTGCGGGGAGGGGTGTGGGGGGTGTGGGTGGCGGCGGCGGCGGGTGGGGGGGGACACAGATCCAGAGCTCCGCCCGCTCCATCCCACCGCCCCCCCGCGCCGTTCCCGGGGGTCATTGTCATGCAAAAGCCCCCGGCGAGCGCAGCCTTTGTCCGTTCGCTCCCCCCCCCCCCCTCTCGGTGTATTTAACGGGGGCTCAACGGCGGCCCGGGGCGGGCGGATGGTTTGGGGGGGAGGGGGGGGGCCGGTACCGGTGACTTTAAACCGGAGGTTTCGGAGGTGATTTTTTGAGGGGGGGGGTGGGGAGGGTGGGGGGGAGAAGGGTTTGGCTGTTTTTTTCTGGAGGAGGAGAGGGATTTGTTGGTGTTCTTTCGGAGCGGGGGGGTGTCGGCAGCGCCGGTTCCCGTTTTCCCGGGCTCGCCATGGACTATTCCTACCTGAATTCCTACGATTCCTGCGTGGCTGCCATGGAAGCTTCTGCCTACGAGTTCAGCCCCTGCAGCCAGAGCAGTTCCTTCCCCTACAGCCCGGTGCGGGGGGGGTTCGCCACCGGACCCGCTTGTCCCCCCCTCGGCTCCGCCGCCTGTGCCCTGGGTGCGCTGCGAGACCACCAACCCGCTCCCTACGCGGCAGGTAACGGCATTCCCGGGAATACCGAGGAGTTACCTCCCCACCCCCCCCCAGCCCCTGCCGGTAAAACGGGCAAGGAACGGTGGGGAGGGAGCTGGCCCGTCGCGGGGGAGCGGGAAAAACTGGGGGCGCCGGTGGCCGGTACCCGCCGGTACCCGTCCGTGCCTGGTACCCTCAGGGTTCGATGCCGTCGGTGCTCGGTACCATCCGTGCTTGATGCCGCCGGTGCCCGGTACCAGCGGCGCTCGCTAACGTGCATGCCCGGGACCGTCAGAGCTTGATAATGTCGGCGCCCAGTGCCTGCCGATGCCTGGTACCATCGGTGCACGCTGCCACCGGTGTCCGGGTATCGTCGGTGCCCGCTGCCAGAGGCATTCTGTTACAGTCCGAGCTTGATAACGCCGGTGCCGGGTGCCCGGTACCGCCGACGCCCGGTAACCGTCGTCTCACGCTGCAACTGGTGTCCGGGGACCGTCAGGACTCGATAACACCGGTGCCCGGGGCTGTCGGCACCCGCTGCTGCCAGTGCCGCTGGTGCCCGGTACCCTCGGTGTTCGTAACCGTCCAGGCTCGCTGCCATCAATTCCCGGGGCTGTCGGTGCCCGGTACCGTTGTTTCATGTTATCATCGGTGCTCGGTACCGTCGCTTCTCGTCGCTGTTGGTGCCCGGTACCATCTGGACTTGATAACACCAGTGCCCGGTGCCCGCCGGCTGCCCGGTACCGTCGGTACATGCTGCCTTCGGTGCCCGGTACCGTCAGGGCTCGGTGCCATCGATTTTGGGGGCTGTTGGTACCCGCTGCCGCCGGTGCCATTGGTGCCCAGCACCGCCCGTGTTCAGTGCTAACGATTCCCGGGGCTGCCGGTTCCTGGGCACGGGTGGTCCTTGGTCCCATCGGCGCCCGGTACTGCCGGTTCTCGGGGCCACCGCTGCCCGGTACGGTCTGTGCTCGATGCCACCAGTGCCCGGTACTGTCAGGGCTCGGTGCCATCGATTCCCGGTGCCGCTGGTGCCCGGTACTGCCTGTTTCAGGGGCCGCCGGTCCCCGGCACAGTCGGTACTCGGTGCCACTGTTGACGGCTGCGCCGGTGCCCAGTACCACCGGCGCTCGATACCATTCGTGCCCAGTACCCTCGGGGTTCGGTCCCATCGGTGCCCGGTACTGCTGGTTCCCGGCGCCTTCGGTGCCCGGTACCATCCACGTTTGATGCCATCCGTGGCCGCTACCGTCGGGCCCGGGCACCGTCTGTGCCCGGCACTGCCCATGCTCGATGCCACCGGTGCTGGGTACTGCCGGGCTCTGTGCAATCGGTGCCCGCTCCCGCCAGTGTCTGGTGCAATCGGTGCCCGCTCCCGCTAGTGCACGGTGCAGTCGGTGCCCAGTCCCGCCGGTGCACGGTGCAGTCAGTGCCCGGTCCCGCCGGTGCCCACCGCCACTCTGGCCCCGGCTCGCAGCCCCCCGGTCGGGGGCCGTTCTCTAGAGCACGGCACCAGACAGCTCCCTCCGTGCTTTGCCACCAGTCCCCGGGGGTCCTCTGGCCGGTAGCGACCCCGGAACGGGGCTAGGGAGGGGTCCCCACCACCGGACCCCTCCTCACTGCTTCGCTTTCGTTGCCGCCGCGAATCCCCCGCCCGCGGAAGCGCCGATAACGAAAGAGGAGCCGGACGGTACCGGCCGCCCCCCCCATCACCGGCTCCTCACCGGACCCGGTCGTGGCCTCACTTGTGCCCACCCGGACCCAGTGTCCTGCCGAGGACGGGGCGGCGGCAACGACCGAACGGCACCGAGGGGTGCCAGGGAGGCAGCGGCAGAGCTCCGCAGTGTCCTACCCTGTGCATCCCTCTCGGTGCATCCCTCCCGGTGCATCCCTGCCCGGTTCATCCCTGGCCAGTTCATTTGTCCCAGTTCATCCCTGCCCGGTGCCAGTGCATCCCTGCCCGGTTCATCCTTGCCCATGTCATCCTTCCCGGTGCATTCCTGCCCGATCCATCCCCCCTGGGCTTTCCTGCCCGGTCATTCCCTACCCAGTTCATCCCTGCCCGATCCATCCCCCCTGGGCTTTCCTGCCCGGTCCATCCCTGCCTGGTTCATCTCTCCCAGTCCATCCCGGCCTGGTGCCAGTGCATCTCTTCCCGGTTCATCCCTGCCCAGAGCATCCTTCCCGGTGCATCCCTGTGTGTTCCATCCCTGCCCGGTCCATCCCTGCCTGGTCCATCCCTGCCTGTTCCATCCCTTCCCAGCTGATCCCTGCCCGGTCCACCCCTGCCTGTTCCATCCCTTCCCAGTTCATCTCCCCCCAGTCCATCCCTTCCCAGTGCCAGTGCACCCCTGACCCATGCATCCCTGCCCAGTCCATCCCTGCCCTGTTCATCCCTCCCGGTCTTTCCTTCCTGGTTCATCCCTGCCTGATCCATCCCTGTCCATTCCATCTCCCCTGATCCATCACTCCCAGTTCATCCCTTGCCCAGTTCATCCCTTCCTAACCTGTTCCATCCCTGCCTAGTTCATCCTTCCTGGTCCATCCATCCCTTCCAGTCCATCCCTGTCTGGTGCCAGTGCATCCCTTCCCAATCCATCCTTACCCATTCAATCCCTCCTGATCCATCCTTCCCAGTCCCTCCATTCCAGTCTATCCCTACCCATTCCATCCCTCTTGATCCATCCTTCCCAGTCCATCCTTGCCCATTCCATTCCACCTGACCCATCCTTCCCATTCCATCCCTTCCCTTCCTTGTCCATCCCTGCCCGTTCCATCCCTTCCCAGTCCATCTCTACTCATTCTGTGCCTCCCAATCCATTCTTCCCATTTTATCCCTTCTGATTTATCCTTCCCATTCCATTCCATTCCATTCCTTCCCAGTCCATCCCTCCTGATCCATCCTTCCCATTCCCTTCCTTCTGATCCATCCTTCCCATTCCATCCCTTTCCAGTCCATCCTTCCTGACCCATCCTTCCCACTCCATCCCATCCTATTCCATCCCATCCCTCCTGACCCATCCTTCCCATTCTCTCCCAACCCATTCCATCCCATCCCATCCCTTCTGACCCGTCCTTCCCATTCCCCCATCCCATCCCATCTCTCCTGACCCAACCCATTCCATCCCATCCCATCCCATCCCATCCCATCCCTCCTGATCCATCCTTCCCATTCCTTCCCATCCCTTCTGACCCATCCTTCCCATTCCCCCATCCCATCCCATATCTCCTGACCCATCCCATCCCATCCCTTCTGATCCATCCTTCCCATTCCCCCATCCCATCCCATCCCATCCCATCCCATCCCATCTCTCCTGACCCATCCCATCCCTCCTGATCCATCCTTCCCATTCCTTCCCATCCCTTCTGACCCATCCTTCCCATTCCCCCATCCCATCCCATATCTCCTGACCCATCCCATCCCATCCCTTCTGACCCATCCTTCCCATTCCCCCTATCCCATCCCATCTCTCCTGACCCATCCCATCCCATCCCATCCCATCCCATCCCATATCTCCTGACCCATCCCATCCCATCCCTTCTGACCCATCCTTCCCATTCCCCCTATCCCATCCCATCTCTCCTGACCCATCCCATCCCATCCCATCCCATCCCATCCCTTCTGACCCATCCTTCCCATTCCCCCTATCCCATCCCATCTCTCCTGACCCATCCCATCCCATCCCATCCCATCCCATCCCATTCCTTCTGACCCATCCTTCCCATTCCCCCATCCCATCCCTCCCTCTCTCCCCATCCTTCCCATTCCCTCCATCCCCTCGTTCCACCCAGCTCCCCTTCCCTCTTCCCTCCCTTTCTCACTCCCTTCCTTCCTTCCTCTCTTCCTCTTCCTCCCCCCAGTTCCCTACAAGTTCTTCTCGGACCCCTCCGGGATCAACGAGAAGCGGAAGCAGCGCCGCATCCGAACCACCTTCACCAGCTCCCAGCTGAAGGAGCTGGAGAGAGTCTTTGCCGAGACTCACTACCCTGACATCTACACCCGCGAGGAGCTGGCCCTCAAGATCGACCTCACCGAGGCCAGGGTCCAGGTGAGATTCCCGAGGGATACTCCCACCCCGCTGAGAGTCCCTAGGGATGCTCCCAGGGGCAGCAGGAGCCCTTCCCAGCCCTGCGGAGGGAAGCGTCGGGGTGGTGCTGGGGGAAATGGGGAGAGGGGGGGAGAGGGAAATTTGGGGGGGGGAATGGGGGGGATTTAAGATGGACCTCACCGAGGCCAGGGTCTGGGTGAGATTCCCTAGGGATGCTCCCACCCCGCTGAGATTCCCTAGGGATGCTCCCACCCCGCTGAGAGTCCCTAGGGATGCTTCCAGCCGCACCAGGAGCCCTTCCCAGCCCTGCGGAGGGAAGCGTCGGGGTGGTGCTGGGGGAAATGGGGAGGGGGGGGAAGAGAGGGGGATTTGGGGGGGGGGGGGGATTTAAGATGGACCTCACCGAGGCCAGGGTCCAGGTGAGATTCCCTAGGGATGCTCCCACCCAGCTGAGATTCCTTTGGGATGGATCCCACCCCCCACCGGGAGCCCTTCCCAGCCCAGCAGAGGGAAGCGTCAGGGTGGTGCCGAGGGAACCGGCGGGGGGGGGGAATGGGGGAGAGATGAGGCAGGATTTGGGGTAGGAATAGAGGGAATTTGGGGTGGAAATAGAGGGGATTTGGGGTGGGAATAGGGGGGATTAGGACTGGGAATGGAGGGGAATTTAAGATGGGAATGGGGGGATTTGGGGTGGGAATAGGGAGGACTTTAGGGTGGGAGTGGGGAGAATCTGGGGTTGGAAGGGGGGGAATTTGGAGTGGGAATAGAGGGGAAGTTGGGGTGGGAATGGGGGGAATTTGGAGTGGGAATAAGGGGGAATTTGGGGTGGGAATGGGGGGAGGGAATTTGGAGTGGGAATAAGGGGGATTTAAAATCAACCTCACTGAGGCCAGGGTCCAGGTGAGATTCCCGAGGGCTGATCCCAAGGGCACCAGGAGCCCTTCGCAGCCCGGCGGAGGGAAGTGTCGGGGGAAACGGGGGGTGGGGGGGAGAGAGGGGGATTTGGGGTGGGAATAGAGGGTGGGAATGGGATGGGATTTGGAGTGGGAATGGGAGGAATGTAGGGTGGGAATAGGGGGACGCTGGGGTGGGAATTTAGGGAGGAGATAAGGGGATTTGAGGTGGGAATAGGGGAGCTTTGGAGTGGGAATGTGAGGGATTTGGGGTGGGAATTTAGGGTAGGGCTAGGGGGGTTTCAAGTGGGAATGGGGGGGATTTCGGGTGGGAAGAGGGAGGATTTGGGGTGGGAATGGGGGACATATGGGGGGGATTTGGGGTGAGGATAGGGGGGATTGGGAATGGGAATGGGGGGGAATTTAGGGCAGGAATAGGGAGATTAGGAGTGGGAATAGGGAGACTTTGGGGTGGGAATGGGGGGATTTGGGGTGGGAATTTGGGGTGGGAATGGGGGGGATTTAAGATCGACCTCACCAAGGCCAGGGTCCAGGTGAGATTCCCTAGGGATGATCCCAAGGGCACCAGGAGCCCTTGGCAGCCCAGCGGAGGGAAGCGTTGGGGTGGTGCTGAGGGGAATGGGGTGGGAATGGGGGTGGGAAGAGGGGGGATGTGGGGTGGGAATGAGGGGAATTTGGGGTCCCCTCAGCCTGAGCATTGGAATTGTGGAGGAGTCATGGAATTGGGGGAGATCCTGGTGCCCAAGATTGTGGGATCCATAGGGATGGGGAGTCCAGGGCTCAAGGGGTTGGGGGGCTTCTGGCCTCAAGGGTGGGAGATCCATGGAATTGGGAGAGCTCCTGGTGTCCATGGATATAGGACCCATGGGGCTGGAGGTGTCCTGGTCCCTAAGGATGGAGGAGCAGTGGGGCTGGAGGGGTCCAGGACTCATGGGAGTTGGGTGGTCCAGGCCACAAGGATGGGGGATGCAAGTTCCTAACCCATGGAGCTGAGGAGATCCTGATCCCAAGGATGGGAGAGCCACAGGGGTCAGGCTTACTGGTGCCAAGGCTGTGGGACCCCCAGGGTTGAGGACTCTTGGTGACAAGGCTGTAGGACCCCCAGGGTTGAGGTTTCTTGGTGCCAAGGCTGTGGGAGCCAGAGGGCTGCTGCTGGCTGTCCCGGTGCATCCCATGCCTTGGCTGCCAGGCTCGGGGGGGGCTCGGCTCCGTCTCCCCACACGCTTTGCCGCCCCCCGCCCAGGTGTGGTTCCAGAACCGCCGCGCCAAGTTCCGCAAGCAGGAGCGGGCAGCCAACGCCAAGGCTCCGGGCGCCCCCTCGGGCGGCGGCGGCGGCAAGAAGCCGGAGCCTCGCCCGGCCTCGGAGGACGACGACTCCAAGGAGTCCACCTGCAGCCCCACCCCCGACAGCACCGCGTCCCTGCCGCCCCCTGCCAGCCTGGCCAGCCCTGGCACCAGCCTGAGCCCGAGCCCCTCCGCGGGGCCCCCCCCGCCGCCGCCGCCGCCGCCCCCCGCCATGGCCGCCGCCCACCCGAGCCAAGCCCTCAAAGCTCCTCTGTGGCCCGGGGTGGGCACCGGCGGCGGTGCCACCAACGCTGCCGAGCTGCTGAAGGCCTGGCAGCCCTCCGAGGCCGTGCCAGGACCTTTCTCTGGCGTCCTCTCCTCCTTCCACCGGAAACCCAACGCCCTCAAGACGAATCTCTTCTGATGGGACCCCCCTCCCCGGGACCCCCTCCCCTGACCCCCTTCTGCCTCCCCGGGCTGCCGCGGCCAGGCTGCCCCTAGCACCACCATCAGCATCATCACCACCACTGGAAGCAGCAGCAGCAACACCACCACCATCACCACCACCATCATCACCATCATCACCACCATCATCATCACCACCACTATCATCATCACCCCCCCCATCATCATCGTCATCATCATCATCACCACCCCCATCCCTACCCTCCCCCCCCCCCCAGCCCCACCTCACCCAACCCCAGCCCCCATAGCTCCTCCCTGCCCGGGGGTGGGCACCAGGGGCGGTGCCACCACCGCTGCCAAGCTGCTGAATGCCTGCCAGCCCCTCCCCACCCCCCCTCGCCCCCAGGCCGTGCCAGGACCCCTCCCCCGAACCTCCCCTTCCTCCCCAACCTTCACCATCACCACCCCCCCAGACCCAGCCACCACCCCCTGGTGCCACCACCCCCCTCCCCCCCTGCCAGCCCTGCTGCTCCCTGCCCCCCAAGCCGGGCAGAAGCCCCCGGGGGTGCCAGCTGTGGGGGTGAAGGTCTGGCGGGGGGGGGGAGCAGCTCCTACTGCAGCCCAGTCCTGGGCATGGGCACAGCCCTGGCATGGCTCTGGGGGGGGGGCTCCCAGTGCCACCCGAAGCATCGTGGTGGAGCTCTTCGTCAGAATCCTCTTCCTCCTCCGTGGCCTGGGGTGGAGGAAGGACTTGAGAGGGTTTTGGGGGGGGCTGTGGCATGAACAGTGCTGCTGGGACCGCTTGGAGAAGACACAGCCCCCCTGGAGCAGCTGCTGGGATCCCTTGGAGAAGACACAGCCCCCCCTGGAGCAGCTGCTGGGACCCCTTGGAGAAGACACAGCCCCCCTGGAGCAGCTGCTGGGACCCCTTGGAGAAGACACAGCCCCCCCGGAGAGGCTTCTGGGACCCCAAAGCAGCTGCTGGAACCCCTTAGAGAAGATACAGCCCCCCTGGAGCAGCTGCTGGGACCCCTTGGAGGAGACACAGCCCCCTGGAGAGGCTTCTGGGACCCCTTGGAGAAGACACAGCCCCACTGGAGCAGCTTCTGGCACCCCAAAAGAGATGCTGGGACCCCTTGGAGAAGACACAGCCCCCCTGGAGCAGCTGCTGGCACCCCAAAAGAGATGCTGGGACCCCTTGGAGAAGACACAGCCCCCCTGGAGCAGCTGCTGTCACCCCAAAAGAGATGCTGGGACCCCTTGGAGAAGACACAGCCCCACTGGAGCAGCTGCTGGGACCCCTTGGAGAAGACACAGCCCCCCTGGAGCAGCTGCTGTCACCCCAAAAGAGATGCTGGGACCCCTTGGAGAAGACACAGCCCCCCTGGAGCAGCTGCTGTCACCCCAAAAGAGATGCTGGGACCCCTTGGAGAAGACACAGCCCCACTGGAGCAGCTGCTGGGACCCCTTGGAGAAGACACAGCCCCCCTGGAGCAGCTGCTGTCACCCCAAAAGAGATGCTGGGACCCCTTGGAGAAGACACAGCCCCACTGGAGCAGCTGCTGGGACCCCAAAACAGCTGCTGGGACCCCTTGGAGAAGACACAGCCCCCCTGGAGCAGCTGCTGCGACCCCAAAGCAGCTGCTGGGACCCCTTGGAGAAGATACAGCCCCACTGGAACAGCTGCTGGCACCCCAAAAGAGATGCTGGGACCCCTTGGAGAAGACACAGCCCCCCTAGAGCAGCTGCTAGGACCCCAAAAGAGATGCTGGGACCCCTTGGAGAGGCTTCTGGGACCCCTTGGAGAAGACACAGCCCCCCCTGGAGCAGCTGCTGGGACCCTAAAGCAGCTGCTGGGACCCCTTAGAGAAGACACAGTCCCCCTGGAGAGGCTTCTGGGACCCCAAAGCAGCTGCTGGGACCCCTTGGAGAAGCTTCTGGGACCCCAAAGCAGCTGCTGGGACCCCTTGGAGAAGCTTCTGGGACCCCTTGGAGCAGCTCTGACCCCTCCAGATCAATGGGACCCCCCCCCCCAGACCTATCATTGGGACCCCTCAGACCAGCTGGGACCCCCCCCCAAGAAGCTCTTGGGACACCTCAGAGGAGCTGGGACCCCCCCCAGATCAATGGGACCCCCCCAAGAGCAGCATTTGGGGACCCCCCCCCCCCCCGCCTTTAGCAGTGACCTTGCAGAGTCCCAAGGAGGGGTTGGGGGGTTCTAGGGTGCAGCCAAAGGGCCTCACCCCCACCCCCCATCCCCTTCCCCCCCCCTCCCCTCCAGGCTGAGGTGGTGTTTGGTGGCGCCCCCCCCCCTCCCGCCCCCCCTCCCCTTTTTGCTCCCTTTTTGGGGTTTTAACCATTTTCTGTAATTTATTGACTAATCCAAATAAAAATTAATTTATTGCCACTGCCCCCCCCCGGGGCCTGCCCCTGAGACCCTCCCCCCACCCCCCTGAGACCCTGCCCCAACCCCGGAGCCTGCCCCTGAAACCCCACCCCCAACCCCCGAGACCCTCCCCCAAACCCGGGCCCTGCCCCCGAAACCCTCCCCCCCCACCGGAGCCTGCCCCTGAGACCCTCCCCCCCATCCCCCGAGACCCTCCCCCGCCCCGAGACCCTCCCCCAACCCCGGGCCCTGCCCCCGAGACCCTCCCCCCTCCTCCACACTGCCCCCCCCAGAGCCACTCTCCCTGAGAACCCCCCCGGAGATTCCCCTCTGAGCCTCTCTCCCTGAGCCCCTCTGAGCCCAACCCCCCCAGACCCCCCCCTGAGCCTCTCTGCCCGAGCCCAACCCCAGACCCTCCCTGAGCCCCTCTGAGCCCAACCCCCCCAGACCCTCCCTGAGCCCCTCTGAGCCCACCCCCAGACCCTCCCTGAGCCCTTCTTCCTCAGACCTCCCCTCCCCCAGACCCCCTGAGCCCCCGACCCCCCCCGAGAGCCATAGTGGTTCCCCCCCCGGCCCACACTGGTCACCAGTCACCCCAGTCAGCAGAGCACACAGAGCTGGGCTTGAGGCTGGTTTAGTACAGATTAAACTCACACCAAACTGGGGGGGACACTGGGGGGGACTCAGGGGTACTGGGAGCAACTGGGGGGGACACTGGGAGGGCACTGGGAAGGGACTGGGAGGTGTTTTGGGGGGGGGTGGGGGAGGGTAGTCCAGCCCCATCCTTCATCTCAGCTGGAGCAGCAGGGCCTGGACTGGGAGGCAGCCAGGGGCTGGGCTGGGCTGGGGGGTGGGGGAAAGGCACAGATGGGGGCCCCCCCAAAACGGGGCCACCCCCTGGCAGGGCACTTGGTGAGGTTGGGAGGGGCTGGGCACCCAGGAGGGCAGCCCTGTGGGCAAAGTGGGCAGGGCTGGGAGGCCCTGGGACACCCTTGAGGCACTGCTGGGGGGGGGGGGGCTGGGTGAAGGCACTGAGTGGGTGGCACCCCCCCTTGGGGGGGGGGGGGAGAGTGTGGGTTGAGACCCCCTTGGGGTGGGGATGGGACCCCCTGGGATGGGGTTGGGACTCAGTGGGGTTGGGAGCCCCCTGGGGTGGGGGTGGGAGCTCCCCACCCATCCTGAAGGCACTTGGGTTGAAACTTGGACCTTGCTCAGAGCTTCCTCCTCCTCCTCCTCCCCCTAGGCTGGAAGGGGCCATGGTGGGGGCCACCAGAGGTCCCCTGGGCTTCACCCCAAAACCTGCCCCCTCCCCCCCCCCTCCTGAGACCCCCCCCCAATAAATAAATAACTTAAATGAGGGGGGGAGGACCCCAGCATCGGGACCCCCCCCCCTTGAAATTGTC
Organism: Melanerpes formicivorus; assembly: GCF_026170545.1. NCBI lineage: Eukaryota > Metazoa > Chordata > Aves > Piciformes > Picidae > Melanerpes > Melanerpes formicivorus. The sequence goes on from NW_027143776.1 coordinate 36,942, forward strand.
TGACCAGGAGCCCCCCAGACCCCCCCCTCAAAATTCCTGACCCCCCTCTCCCCCCCCCCCCATTCTAGACCCCCAACCCCCCCCCCTTACCCAGCAGCCCCCCGGGGGGGGGAGGGGGGCAGGGCTCCCCAGGGGCTGCTGGGGATGGATCTGGGAGCTGCAGCTGCAGGGATCTGCAGCCATGGGAGCTGGGATCTAGGAGCTGTAGCTATGGGATCTGCAGGGATCTGAGATCTGCAGCCATGGGAGCTGGGATCTGCAGCCATGGGAGCTGGGATCTGCAGCCATGGGAGCTGGGAGCTGTAGCTATGGGATCTGCAGGGATCTGAGATCTGCAGCTGCAGGGAGTTGGGATCTAGGAGCTGTAGCTATGGGATCTGCAGGTATCTGAGATCTGCAGCCATAGGAGCTGGGATCTGGGAGCTGCAGCCATGGAAGCTGGGAACTGGGATCTGCAGCTATGGAAGCTGAGATCTAAGAGCTACAGCTGCAGGGATCTGAAGCCATGGGAGCTGGAATCTACAGTTGCAGGAATCTGGAATCTGCAGCCATGGGAGCTGGGATCTAAGATCTACAGCCTCAGGATCTAGGATCTGCAGCCATGGGAGCTGGGATCTACAGTTGCTGGGATCTGCAGCCATGGGAGCTGGGATCTAAGATCTACAGCCTCAGGATCTAGGATCTGCAGCCATGGGAGCTGGGATGTGCAGCTGCAGGGATCTGCAATCTGGGCTGCAGACCTTGGCTGAGCTGTGGGATGCAGGATGGGGATCAGCTGTGGAATCCAGGCTCGGCAGCTCTCTGGGATCTAGGATGTGCAGGATGTGTGGCTACAGGGATCTGGGATCCAGACCCTGGCTCAGCCATGGGATCTGGTATGGGGACTGGCTGCAGGATCTGGGAGGTGCAGCTGCAGGAATGTGGGGTGTCCAACCCCGGGATCCAGGCTCAGGGCTGCAGCCCCCAGCGGGGCCCTGAGAGCTGGGATGGGGATCGGCTGTGGGGTGCAGGATGCTTGGCCGTGGGATCCTGGATGCTCCAGGATGGAATGTGAGGCCTGGAGCCATGGGATCCAGGATTTGCAGCCATGGGATCCAGGATGCGTGGCCACAGGATTTGGGATCCTTCAGCGGAGGATCTGGGACACTCGGTTGCAGGATCCAGGATGTGCAGCCGTGGGATCCGGGATGGGGGATCTGGGAGGCAGGATGCAAGGCCATGGGATCCAGGGTGTGCAGCTGCAGAGAGCCAGGGTGCTTGGCTGTGGGATGGGGGATCCAGGATGTGGGATCCAAAAAGCAGGATCCAGGACGTGAGGTCCAGGACATGGGAGCCAAGAAGCAGGATCCAGGAAGGGAGATCCAAGAAGCAGGATCCAGGAAGGGAGATCCAGGATGTGGGATCCAGGCTGTAGGATCCAGGCTGTAGTAACCAAGGCCATGAGATCCAGGCTGTGGTAATCAGGCCATGGGATCCAGGCTATGGTAATAAGGGCCATGGGATCCAGGCCATGGGATCCAGGCTGTGGTAATCAGGCCATAGGATCCAGGCTATGGTAATCAGGGCCATGGGATCCAGGCAGCAGGATCCAGGCAGTGGGATCCAGGCTGCAGGATCCAGGCTGTGGTAATCAGGTGGTGGGATCCAGGCAGCAGGATCCAGGCGGTGGTAATCAAGGCCATGGGATCCAGGCTGCGGGATCCAGATGGTGGTAATCAGGCCGTGGGATCCAGGCTGTGGTAATCAGGGCCGTGGGATGCAGGCAGCGGGATCCAGGCTGCGGGATCCAGGCTGTGGTAATCAGGGCCGTGGGATGCAGGCTGCGGGATCCAGATGGTGGTAATCAGGCCGTGGGATCCAGGCTGTGGTAATCAGGGCCATGGGATGCAGGCAGTGGGATCCAGGCTGCGGGATGCAGGCCGCGGGATGCAGGCAGCTGAGCCCTGGCTACTTGCGGAGCTGGAGGCTCTCCAGGAGCAGTCTCTTGTGGGCAGGCTCCAGCACCCCTGCTTCCTCCAGGTCCTCCTCCGTGATGTCACTGCCAGCGGGGGGGAGGGGGACACACAAGGGGGGGGGGAGTCAGCACCCCCAAGCTCCAGGGTGGTCTCCAGCTCCACGGCAGGACCCCCCTCGGTGGGCACGGTTGGTCACCCACCCACCTTGCTCGCCACCACCCACGGGGCACCCATGGAGGAGGCGGCCCCAGCGGGGCTGGAGGTTGGGTGGTGGAGGTCCTGGGGGGGACGGGGAAGGGCTATGGAGGAGGGGACCCCAGGAGGGTTGGGCTGGCTGGGGAGGGGCCCCTGGGGAGGGGTCCTGGGGGCGGTGCCCACCTGAGGAAGTCGAGGTCGTCCCAGCCGTTGCGCAGCAGCCCCTCCTCGTACCGCTGTAGCCCCAGCGCCCGCAGCCACTCGCCCACGCCTGGCACCGCCGCCTGGCCCGGCTGGCACAGCGCCTGCGGGCACAGCACCCCTGCACTGGCACCACCGCGCTGGCACCGCCGCCTGGCCCGGCTGGCACAGCGCCTGCGGGCACAGCACCCCCGCGATGGCACCACCGCGCTGGCACCGCCGCCTGGCCCGGCTGGCACAGCGCCTGCGGGCACAGCACCCCTGCACTGGCACCACCGCGCTGGCACCGCCGCCTGGCCCGGCTGGCACAGCGCCTGCGGGCACAGCACCCCCACGATGGCACCACCGCGCTGGCACCGCCGCCTGGCCCGGCTGGCACAGCGCCTGCAGGCACAGCACCCCCGCGATGGCACCCACCGCGCTGGCACCGCCGCCTGGCCCGGCTGGCACAGCGCCTGTGGGCACAGCACCCCTGCGATGGCACCACCGCGCTGGCACCCGCCGCCTGGCCCGGCTGGCACAGCGCCTGCGGGCACAGCACCCCCGCGATGGCACCACCGCCCTGGCACCGCCGCCTGGCCCGGCTGGCACAGCGCCTGCGGGCACAGCACCCCCCGCACTGGCACTGCCGCCTGGCCCGGCTGGCACAGCGCCTGCGGGCACAGCACCCCTGCACTGGCACCACCGCCCTGGCACCGCCGGCTGGCCCGGCTGGCACAGCGCCTGCGGGCACAGCACCCCCTGCCCTGGCACCCCCCTCCCTGGCACTGCCACCTGGCCCGGCTGGCACAGCGCCTGCAGGCACAGCACCCCCACACTGGCACCCCCCACCCTGGCACCGCCACCTGGCCCGGCTGGCACAGTGCCTGCAGGCACAGTACCCCTGCAATGGCACCACTGTGCTGGCACCGCCACCTGGCCCGGCTGGCACAGCACCCCTGCCCTGGCACCCCCTCCCTGGCACTGCCACCTGGCCCGGCTGGCACAGCGCCTGCAGGCACAGCACCCCCACACTGGCACCCCCCGCACTGGCACCACTGCCTGGCCCGGCTGGCACAGTGCCTGCAGGCACAGTACCCCTGCAATGGCACCACTGTGCTGGCACCGCCACCTGGCCCGGCTGGCACAGTGCCTGCAGGCACAGCACCCCTGCACTGGCACCACCACCTGGCCCGGCTGGCACAGCGCCTGCAGGCACAGTACCCCTGCAATGGCACTGTCACCTGGCACAGCTGGCACAGCACCTGCAGGCACAGCACCACAGTGATGGCCCCCCCCACACTGGCACTGCTGCCTGGCCCGGCTGGCACAGTGTCTGCGGGCACAGCACCCCCACACTGGCACCCCCCCACCCTGGCACCGCTGCCTGGCCTGGCTGGCACAGCGCCTGCAGGCACAGCACCCCTGCACTGGCACCACCGCCTGGCCCGGCTGGCACAGCGCCTGCGGGCACAGCACCACTGCACTGGCACCACCCGCCTGGCCCGGCTGGCACAGCGCCTGTGGGCACAGAACCCCCGCACTGGCACTGCTGCCCTGGGTCCTCCACCCCAGGGAGAGCCTCAGCAGGGAACTGGCACCAGGCTGGCATCCCAACAACCCCAGGAGGAGAGCTCCAGGTGTGGACATCCAGGGTGAGACCCCCAGGATGGGACTCCTCCAGGATGGGACCTCCAGAATGAGAACCTCAGGATGGAATCACCAGGATGGGATCCCAACAACCCCAGGAGAGGTGCTCCAGGTTTGGACCTTCAGGATGGGACCTCCAGGATGAGACCCTCAGAATGGGATCCCCAGGATAGGTCCCTCAGGATGGGACCTCCAGGATGAGACCCTCAGGATGAGACCCCCCCAACGATGGGAGCTCCAGGATGAGAGCCTCAAGATGAGCCCCCCAGGATGGGACCCTTAGGATGGGAGCTCCAGGATGGGACCCTCCAGGATGGGGTCCATCTCTTGGCACACACTCCCTCCCCCCAGCCCCCCACTTGCCCCCTCAGCACAGCCCTCCCCCGCCACCTACCTCCTCGGCCAGGTCCTCCTGGATGCTCTCCCGGATGGAATGTGGGGGGAAGGCGATGGGACGGCCGAAGTCGGGAGGCAGGCAGCGGGGGGGGCAGCTCCAACCTCCCCCCTTTGGCCACCAGGGGCTGGGCTGGGGGCACCTTCCCCTTCCCCCCGCCGTAGTCCACCTCGCTCAGCGTCTTGGCCATCTGCAGCACCGAGCAGGAGCGGTCGTCCAGGAGACCCCCGGGAGGGGAGGAAGAGGAGGAGGAGGAGGAGGCGGCGGCAGGAGAAGGCTCCAAGCCAAAGCCAAAGCCAGGAGGCGCCGGCGGGGGGCCGCGGCTGCAGCTTGGCCGCAGGAACCTCCCCGAGGCTCGGGCGCGGCTTGGGCTCCTCCCGCCCCGCGGGAGCTGGCACCTCCTTGGCGCTGCCCCCGAAGGGGCCGGGGGGCACCTCCAGCTCCCGGGGCAAGGGGGGAGGGGGGGAAGTCCGGAGGGGGGCAGGGTGAGGGTGGCGGAGTCTTCATCCGAGGAGCTTCCGTCCCCCGGGCAGGGCGGGGGCTGGGCGGCGCAGGGCTGCCGGCGCCGCTCGGCGGACGGGCAGCTGCAGCTTGCCTTTGGGGGCCGGGGGCTTGCCAGGGTCCCCGGCGGCCAGCAGCTGGTGGGGGACCCCCTCCAGCACGTAGTAGGCAGGGTTGTTGAAGCTGTTCTTCAAGGGGGGGTCCCCTGCCGCCTCCACCTTGGAGCTAGGGGCAAGGCAAGGAGAGAGAGATGAGAGCAGGAAGATGGCACCCTCGGGATGGGACCCCCCCCAGGAAGGGACGCCCCCAGGATGGGACGCCCCCAGGATGGGACGCCCAGGATGGACCCCAAAGATGAGATCCCCAGGATGGCACTCCCAGGACCCCCAGGATGGGAGCAGGAGGATGGGACCCCCAGGATGGGACCCCCCAGGATGGGAGCAGGAGGATGGGATCCTGGGGATGGGACCCTCAGGGTGGGACATCCACGATGGGATCCTGGGGATGGGACCCTCAGGGTGGGACCCCCAAGAATGGGAGCAGGAGGATGGGATCCTGGGGATGGGACCCTCAGGATGGGAGCAGGAGGATGGGATCCTGGGGTTGGGACCCTCAGGGTGGGACCCCAAGAATGGGAGCAGGAGGATGGGATCCTGGGGATGGGACCCTCAGGGTGGGACCCCAAGAATGGGAGCAGGAGGATGGGATCCTGGGGTTGGGACCCTCAGGATGGGACCCCCAGGATGGGAGCAGGAGGATGGGATCCTGGGGATGGGACCCTCAGGGTGGGACCCCCAGGATGGGAGCAGGAGGATGGGATCCTGGGGTTGGGACCCCCAGGATGGGAGCAGGAGGATGGGATCCTGGGATGGGACCCCCAGGATGGGAGCAGGAGGATGGGATCCTGGGGATGGGACCCTCAGGATGGGACCCCCAGGATGGGAGCAGGAGGATGGGATCCTGGGGATGGGACCCTCAGGATGGGAGCAGGAGGATGGGATCCTGGGGATGGGACCCTCAGGATGGGACCCCCAGGATGGGAGCAGGAGGATGGGATCCTGGGGATGGGACCCTCAGGATGGGACCCCCAGGATGGGAGCAGGAGGATGGGATCCTGGGGATGGGACCCTCAGGATGGAACCCCCAGGATGGGAGCAGGAGGATGGGATCCTGGGGATGGGACCCCCAGGCTGGGAGCAGGAGGACTGGACCCCCAGGATGTGAGGCTCAGGACCCTCACCGGCTGGTGCTGGGCTCGTCGCGGGTGGTGCTCCGGATTGGTGCTGGGGCCCGGGGGGCAGGGGTGCTGGGCACCTTCTCAGCTTCCTCTGGCAGCTTTGCTGGGACACAGGGGGTGCTGGGGGGGGGGCTCAGCACCAGGGGCCTTCCGACCGGCGGACCTGGGAGAGGAGAGGGGGTGGAGGTCACAGGGGGGGCTGAGAGCATCCAGAGGCTCAGGACCTCCGGGATGAGGCTCAGGACCTCCGGGATGAGGCTCAGGACCCTCAAGGACCATCTCAGCCCTCTCCAGGACCTCCAGCCTGGTGCTGCCAGTGCCCTACCTGGCATGGTCCTGGTTGGGCCTGGCACCTGGTGCCACCTTGCCCTTGGCTGCTGCTGCCTCGTCCTTGTCAATGCTGATCCACTCTGGGGGGCACAGGGAGGTCACAGACCGGTGCCACCCTGACCCAGCACCCTTCCTGGTGCCCATCCTGCTCCCACCCCGACCCAGTACCCTCCCTGGTACCCATCCTAGTGCCCATCCTGGTCCCACCATGATATAAGACCCCTCAAGCTGCCCATCCTGGTGCCACCCTGACCCAGTACCCACCCTGCTCCCACCCTCGGTGCTGCTCTCGCCATAGAGCCTCTCCCTGGTGCCCACCCTGGTGCCACCATGACTCCACCACCCTCCTCCATGCCCACCCAGGTGCCACCCTTGGTGCTGCTCTCACCATAGAGCCTCTCCCTTGTACCTATCCTTATCCCTGGTGCCCACCCTGCTCTCACCATTCCCACCCAAGGTGCCACCCTGGGTGCTGCCCTCACCATAGAGCCTCTCCCTGGTGCCCACCCTGCTCTCACCATGCCCACCCAGGTGCCACCCTTGGTGCTGCCCTCACCACAGAGCCTCTCCCTCGAACCCATGCTTATCCCTGGTGCCCACCCTGCTCTCACCATGCCCACCCAGGTGCCAGCCTCGGTGCTGCCCTCACCATAGAGACTCTTCCTCATGCCCACCCTTGTCCGTGGTGCCCACCCTGGTGCCATCCATGGAGCTGCCCTCACCACAGAGCCTCTCCCTCGAACCCATGCTTATCCCTGGTGCCCACCCTGCTCCTACCATGCCCACCCAGGTGCCAGCCTCAGTGCTGCCCTCACCATAGAGACTCTTCCTCATGCCCACCCTTGTCCCTGGTGCCCACCCTGGTGCCATCCATGGAGCTGCTCTCACCACAGAACCTCTCCCTCGTGCCCATCCTTATCCCTGCTGCCCACCCTGCTCCCACCATGCCCACCCAGGTACCACCCTCAGTGCTGCCCTCACCATAGAGCCTCTCCCTGGTGCCCACCCTGCTCCCACCATGCCCACCCAGGTGCCAGCCTCAGTGCTGCCCTCACCATAGAGCCTCTCCCTTGTACCCACCCTTGTCCCTGCTGCCCACCCTGCTCCCACCACGACCCAACCACCCTCCCCCACGCCCCCCCCAGGTGCCAGCCCGGGTGCTGCCCTCACCGTAGAGCCTCTCCCTGGTGCCCAGGCGCTCGCTGGGCACCCTGACCCGCATGCCCCCGCGGATGTTGCCGGTCTCCTCGCCCCGGTGGCACAGGAAGGTGAGGAACTGCTGGGCAGTGCTGCCAATCATGGACTTGAGGGCGATCACACACTCCCCTGGCAAAGGGCAGGCTCAGAGGGTCAGGGGCAGGGCCTGGGGGGGTGGGGGGGGGCACCCAGGCAGGTGCCCAGGGTGGGGGGCAGGGGGTGGGTGCCCACCGTAGGACTCGTAGCCGTCCAGGGACTTGACGGTGAGCAGGAGGTGCTGGTCCTGCAGGTACTCAATGTCGGACAGGATGGGCTTCAGCTGCGGGGGGAGGCGGCAGGGGGCGCTCAGGGGGCGCCCAGGGGACACCCAAGGGGGCTGGAGGCCACCACCCAGCCCCAGCTGCGGCCCAGGGGCTCAGCACAGCTTCCGACAGCCCCCTGGGAGCTGCACCCCAGGAGCTCAGCCCAGCTCCAGCACTGCCCCCCCAGGGGCTCCAGGAGCTCAGCCCAGCTCCAGCACCCCCAGCCCAGGGGCTCCAGGAGCTCAGCCCAGCTCCAGCACCCCCAGCCCAGGGGCTCCAGGAACTCAGCCCAGCTCCAGCACTGCCCCCCAGGGGCTCCAGCAGCTCAGCCCAGCTCCAGCACTGCCCCCCAGGGGCTCCAGGAGCTCAGCCCAGCTCCAGCACCCCCAGCCCAGGGGCTCCAGGAACTCAGCCCAGCTCCAGCACTGCCCCCCAGGGGCTCCAGCAGCTCAGCCCAGCTCCAGCACTGCCCCCCAGGGGGCTCCAGCAGCTCAGCCCAGCTCCACCACCCACCTCAGGACCACCCAACAGCATCTCCACCCCCAGGAGCTGCAGGATCTCCTCCAATCTCCACCACTCACCCCCATCTCCATCCCTGGACCTCCTCCATCTCCACCCCCCACCAGGATCTCCACCCCAGGAGCTCCAGGACCTCATCCAATCTCCTGCACCCACCCCAGGGGCTCAGCCCAGCTCCACCTCCCCAACAGCATCTCCACCCCAGGAGCTGCAGGACCTTCTCCAGTCTCCACCACTCACCCCAGGAGCTCATCCCAGCTCCACCACCCCAGCAGGAGCTGCATCCCCCTGCCCCCTGAGGCTCCCCCAGGCCCCCCTGGCGCCTCCTCACCGTGGGGCAGCTGCCGGGAGGGACCACTGCACCTTGAGGAAGTTGATGTTGTCGCTGCTCTGGCTGTCGTTCTCCAGGCTCTTCTTGAACTCTGGGGGGAGGGGAGACAAGCTGGGACCCTCCAGCACATCCAGGGCCTCAGCAGGAGCCTCAAGGTCTCAGCAGGAGCCTCAAGGTCTCAGAAGGAGCCTCAAGGTCTCAGCAAGAGTCTCAGGACCTCACCAAGAGCCTCAAGGTCTCAGCAGGAGCCTCAGAGCCTCACCAAGAGCCTCAGAACCTCAGCAGGAACCTCAAGGTTCTCAGCAAAGGCCTCAGGACCTCACCAAGAGCCTCAAGGTCTCAGCAGGAGCCTCAAGATCTCACCAAGAGCCTCAGGACCTCAGCAGGAGCCTCAAGGTCTCAGCAAGAGCCTCAGAACCTCACCAAGAGCCTCAAGGTCTCAGCAGGGAGCCTCAAGGTCTCAGCAAGAGCCTCAGAACCTCACCAAGAGCCTCAAGGTCTCAGCAGGAGCCTCAAGGTCTCACCAGGAGCCTCAAGATCTCACCAAGAGCCTCAGGACCTCAGCAGGAGCCTCAAGGTCTCAGCAGGAGCCTCAAGGTCTCACCAGGAGCCTCAAGATCTCACCAAGAGCCTCAGGACCTCAGCAGGAGCCTCAAGGTCTCAGCAGGAGCCTCAAGGTCTCACCAAGAGCCTCAGGACCTCAGCAGGAGCCTCAGGACCTCACCAAGAGCCTCAAGGTCTCAGCAGGAGCCTCAAGGGGTCAGCAGGAGCCTCAGGACCCTCACCCAAGAGCCTCAGAACCTCACCAAGAGCCTCAAGGTCTCAAGCAGGAGCCTCAAGGTCTCACCAAGAGCCTCAGGACCTCAGCAGGAGCCTCAAGGTCTCAGCAAGAGCCTCAGAGCCTCAAGGTCTCAGCAGGAGCCTCAAGGCACTCAGCAGGAGCCTCAAGGGGTCAGCAGGAGCCTCCCACCCCTCCCCTGGCCCCTGCCAGCCCCCCCCAGGCCCAGACCTTCGAGGCAGGTGGAGTAGAACTCGATGAAGAACTTGGTGCGGCTGGAGGTCTTGACCGATGGCCTCCACGCTCTCAAACTCGATGTAGGCCTGCTCAGAGGCCTTGGACAGCCCTGCAGGGGAGAAGGAAGAGCTTGAGGACCTGGGTGGGGGCCTGGAGGAGGGCTTCAGGGGTGTGCAGGAGGGGCTGGAGGCGCTTGGGGGCATCTGGAGGGGCTTGGGAAGGGCTTGGAGGGGGGTTGGGAGGGGGCTAGAGGGGCTTGGGGAGGGCTTGGAGGGGGCTGGGGTGGGATGGGGAGGGCTTGGGGGATCTGGAGGGGGCTTGAGGAGGGGTTGGAGGGGACTGGAGGGGCTTGGGGAGGGGTTGGAGGGGGGTCTGGAGGGGCTTGGGGAAGGCTTGGAGGGCACTGGAGGGGCTTGGGGAGGGCTTGGAGGGCACTGGAGGGGCTTGGGGAGGGGTTGGAGGGGACTGGAGGGGCTTGGGGAGGGGTTGGAGGGGGTTCTGGAGGGGCTTGGGGGAGGGGCTTTGGAGGGGTCTGGGGAGGCTTGGGGGAAGGCTTGGAGGGATCTGGAGGGGTTTGGGGGAGGGCTTGGAGGAGGTGTCTGGAGGGGCTTGGGGAGGGCTTGGAGGGGGCTGGAGGGGCTTGGGGGGGGCTTGGAGGGGGCTGGAGGGGCTTGGGGGGGATCTGGAGGGGCTTGGGGAGGGCTTGGAGGTGTCTGGAGGGGTTTGGGGAGGGCTTGGGAGGGATCTGGAAGGGTTTGGGGAAGGCTTGGAAGGGGCTGGAGGGGCTTGGGGAGGGCTTGGAGGTGTCTGGAGGGGCTTGGGGAGGGCTTGGGAGGGATCTGGAAGGGCTTGGGGAGGGCTTTGGAGGTGTCTGGAGGGGTTTGGGGAGGGCTTGGAGGGGACTGGAGGGATTTGGGGGAGGGGTTGGAGGGGGGTCTGGAGGGATTTGGGGAGGGCTTGGAGGGATCTGGAGGGATTTGGGGAGGGATCTGGAGGGGCTTGGGGAGGGCTTGGAGGTGTCTGGAGGGGTTTGGGGAGGGCTTGGAGGGGACTGGAGGGATTTGGGGAGGGGTTTGGAGGGATCTGGAGGGATTTGGGGAGGGATCTGGAGGGGCTGCTTGGGGAGGGCTTGGAGGGGGGCTGGAGGGGCTTGGGGAGGGCTTGGAGGGGGCTGGAGGGGGTTTGAGGAGGGCTTGGAGGTGTCTGGAGGGGCTTGGGGAGGGGGTTGGAGGGATCTGGTGGGGCCGGAGGGGCTTGGATGGGTATGAAGGGGCTTGGAGAGGGCCTGGATGTTTCTGGAGGAGCTTGGGGAGGGTGTGTGGGGGCTGGGGGGGGGGTTGGGGTCCCTCCCCTCCCCCTCCCCCGCAGGGGCAAGCCGGGCAGCACCTTTCTTGGAGACGAACTGGGAGGTGACTCCCACCTCGAAGGAGGCGAAGGACCGGGGAGTGGTCGCTGGTGACGATGTCCTCCGTGCAGCCTGGGGGGCAAAGCAGGGAGCTCAAGGAGCGGGGAGGGGGGCGCTGGGGGGGGGCCCAGAGAGGTGTCCCCCAGGCTGGGGCAGGGGGGCAGGGGGTCCCCAGCTGACCGTAGGCGTTGCAGTTGATGTGGGTCTCGGGGTAGGACTTCCAGAGGATCCGATCGCACCAGGAGGGGACGTTGGTGCGGACCTGGGGAGGGGAGGGGGCTGCAGGTCAGCTCCAAAGACACCAGGAGAGCCACCAGGGCCAAGGAGAGGCGAGGGTGGGGTGCAGGGGATGAGCCACGGCTGACAGGACCCCACCAGAGCCACCAGGACCCCACCAGAGCCATCAGGACCCCACTAAGATACCCCCAAGGCCACCAGGACCCCACCAGAGCCACCAGGACCCCACCAGAACCATCAGGACCCCACTAAGATACCCCCAAGGCCACCAGGACCCCACCAGAGCCACCAGGACCCCACCAGGATACCCCCAAAGCCACCAGGACCCCCACCAGAGCCACCAGGACCCCACAGAG